>NC_056730.1:568614660-568914660 GCF_019279795.1 Protopterus annectens
TCTCTGGGTCAGGAACCTATCCTTCCAGCATGTTTTGTTTATTGTGATGATAAGGTTTAGATCCCTGGAGTGTGTGACTCTGAGGGATTGGGATTTCTTTAAGTGTGAAAGAACCTGCGTGGTGGTCACTAAAACGAACTATTATTTATTGAAGCACTTTTCGTGTACTCAATGAGAAAACCATAAAATTACACAAGTCAGGTTTATATATCAGTCACATTTTCAATTAAGCTTTCAATTAAGCTTTCAAATAACCCGCCTTTCTTTTTCTTAAAGCTACAGATATGTAAATGATTCCAAAATGGCATATTATGCTTCACTATAAAAATGTATAAATATATACATATAAATTAACACATAGTAATTATTAACTTAAAATCAAGGATGTTATATCCACATATATATATGCATAAACTATACATAAAATAGCAATTTATACTCTCTATGCATATTAAAAATAATATAACATAAATTATGCAGTTAAACCACCAATGTATATAAATGATTGATACATACATATGTGCCTGCATAACACTATGCCTCCACAAAGACAACAATTAGTATAACCCTTTAGAACCATACACAAAAAAAGGAAAAAATATAAATTATAAACGAAAATAAATTCAGGATTAACGTTTCAAACTCTTAAGTTTTAATATACTTGCAATTGAACAAGATTCGTTAAGTCCAGGAAAATTATAAGCATTAAGCTTAATTTGCCATTCTAATTCCAATTCTTCTAACTGTAAGCAGGTTGGACCCCCTATTTTATTCTGGTTAACTTGGTCAATAACTGCAAATCTAAAACTATGGTCACTACACTTTAAAATATGTTTAGCAAGTGCATTATCCGTCTTCATTCTACTAATAGCGTATAGATGTTCATACATCCTTTCACGGAGTTTACACTCCGTTTCACCCATATAAAAAAACGTTCTGTTATTAAAGGACAACTTGTGCGAGCGGCACGAATTGTGAGTGAGGACAGTGACTTTGTGCATGAATGCCAGGTTTTGAAATCAATGTTTTTGCACAGAGGTTATCCGGTTACCTTATTGGATGATTTAATACAAGAAGTCCACTTTAAGAGATTAAATGGTATATACCAACCCTTGTTGCGTGTTAAGAAAATACCCGTTGTTGAAAATAACTTAGAAGGTATGGATAACGTTTCAATAGTTGAACATGGAATTGAGATACAAAAGGTCCCTAGCTTGATAACTACATTTAACTTATATAGTCGTTCGTGTTTTGAAGTTATCAAGAAGAACTGGGAATTATTTGGTACTAATCACAATATTTGTGTTAAATTGGGGGATGGCCCAAGTGTTACATATAAGAGGGGCCATAATCTTAAAAATTTACTTGAACGTCAACAAAAATGTTTAAATGCCATGATTGTAACTATTGTAAATTTGTGGACAACTTGTATTCATTAATGGTTAATGGTCATCATATTAAATTTAAGGCTAAATTTAACTGCAATAGTAGAATGGTTGTTTATGTGGCTAAATGCCAATGGTGTCCCACATTTTATGTGGGTAAAACGGAGCGTAAACTCAGTGAAAGGATGTTTGAACATCTATACGCTATTAGTAGAATGAAGATGGATAATGCACTTGCTAAACATATTTTAAAGTGTAGTGACCATAGCTTTAGATTTGCAGTTATTGACCAAGTCAACCAGAATAAAAGAGGGGGTCCAACCTGCTTACAGTTAGAAGAATTGTTATTAGAATGGCAAATTAAGCTTAATGCTTATAATTTTCCTGGACTTAACGAATCTTGTTCAATTGCAAGTATATTAAAACTTAAGAGTTTGAAACGTTAATCCTGAATTTATTTTCATTTATAATTTATATTTTTTCCTTTTTTTGTGTATGGTTCTAAAGGGTTATACTAATTGTTGTCTTTGTGGAGTCATAGGGTTATGCAGACACATATGTATGTATCAATCATTTATATACATTGGTGGTTTAACTGCATAATTTATGTTATATTGTTTTTAATATGCATAGAGAGTATAAATTGCTATTTTATGTATAGTTTATGCATATATATATATATATATATATATATATATATATATATATGTGGATATAACATCCTTGATTTTAGGTTATAATTACTATGTGTTAATTTATATGTATATATTTATACATTTTTATACTGAAGCATAATATGCCATTTTGGAATCATTTACATATCTGTAGCTTTAAGAAAAAGAAAGGCAGTTGTTTGAAAGCTTAATTGAAAGCTTAATTGAAAATTTGACTGTTTGATATATAAACCTGACTTGTGTAATTTTATGGTTTTCTGATGGTGTGCTCATTGAGTACACGAAAAGCGCTTCAATAAATAACAGTTCATTTTAGTGACCACCACGCAGGTTCTTTCTTGGTTTAGTTCTGTGACCGTTTTTTATTTTCCCAGTTTGCTTTTACGTTTGGTTTTATATATTTCTTTAAGTGTAGCATGTCCAACAGCTCTGGGTTTGACATGGCCTTGTATGTTAAGCAGAGATCGCCTCTGAGTAGACGATATGTGACAGAGTATATCTGGAGTTTTTTAAGGCGGTCAGCATAGGGCATCTGCTTTAGGCCTTTGATTCTTTTAGTGAGGTATTTCTGCGGCCTTTCCAGTTGTTGCAGATGTCTTGAGAGGTACATACCAAACGGGGCGTTGTATTCTATAATGAGTCTAATGAGGGATGAGTACAGTGGGACAATGACCTCCTTTTTTCTGGATGAAAAGCCCTTAGTGATGAGGTGTGCCACATAGAAGGATTTCCTGACTGTTGTGGCGATGTGGTTATTGAAGGTGAGACCACTGTCCACCTGTGTCCCTAAGTCTCTTATCACACTTTCGGTGTTTAGTGTACTACCACCTATATGCTAATTCACGGGTAAATGTTTTTTCCCAAAGTGGATAACTATACATTTCTTGGCATTGAGCTTGAGCCCATTGCTCTGGCACCAAGCATCTGTTTCTTTAATGCCCTTTTGTAGAGTATCCACATCATTTGGGAATTCAGTAATGCCTCCCAGTTTGCAGTCATCTGTGAACTTTGTTAGCCACAGTCCCTTAGTGTTGGCCTGTACTTCAGAGAAGTAGATTCCAAGCAAGAGTGGTCGCAGGACTGAACCCTGAGGTACTCCACTTGTCACTTGTGTGGAGCTGGATTTGGATTCGGCTACTTTTACAGTGTGGGTTCTATCAGTAAGCCAGTTAGCAACCCATTGGGTGACGTAGGGATTAATGCCCAGTTTAGTAAGTTTATCTATTATTCCAGAGTGGGAGATGGTGTCAAAGGCCTTGGCAAGGTCTAGATAGGCTGTGTGAACCACCTTACCCTTGTCCATGGCTCTGGAGACAGATTCGAAGAAGTCAATCAGGTTCAGGAGACAAGAGCGGCCCTTCATGAACCCAAACTGGGTGGGGTCCAGTGTTTGAAGGTTGCCAATGTCTTTGTTTATAAGTTCCATGATAATACGCTCCATGGCCTTGCAGATGAGGCTTGTCAGACTGATGGGACGGTAGTTTCCGGGATCCAAGGTGTATCTCCCCTTGTGGAGTGGGATAACTGTAGCTCTGCGCCACTCAGTGGGCATGAAACCTGACGTGAGGCTATGATTAAACATGACACTTACGTGAGGTGCCAGTTCATGTTGTAGTTCATGTAGTACACAGCCTGGGATGTCATCTGGTCCCATGGATGCTGTATTCTTAGCTTTGGAGAGTGTGTTTTTTACCTGTGTTCCCGTTACTGGAATTTGGCAATCTTTCGGTATTGAGATTGGCCATTTAGGGGGTGAAGTTGGCACTGAATCGATCTGCCAGGATATTGGCAATATCCTTGGGATCAGTATATTTAATGCCATTCTGTTTTAGCTCAGAGCAGATCTGAGCATTGCCATTTAGATTCTTGACATAGTTATAGAATGCCTTGTGATTGTCTTGGGAATCTTTGGCAATTTTATTTTCATAACTAGCTTTGGAGGATTTTATGAGGGATCTCAGTTTCTTACTGAGGCTGGTAAGCGAGTTTTTTGCATCCTGGTATTTTCCTCTTTTCTGCAACAGTTTCGTCCTTTTGTTGTAAAGTTTGTTTATGGCAGGGGACCACCAGATTGGCTTCCTTTTTTTTGGATGAGAGCATTTTGGTTCTATTTGGGAGGCACGATTCATGCATGAGTGGATGTGCTCATACAGTGTCTTAGTGTAGGATTCAGCAGTTGAACTTTCAGTTCCTGTCTGCATGGATGTCATGAAGTTTGTCACTTCTGACTTGAGTAGCATGAAGTTGGCTTTGGAGACGTTTTTTATGGCGGTTTCCCTACTGGGGGGTGGGGGTGGGATGTGGATGTTAAGGGTGATTAGCTTATGGTCAGACCTAACTAACGAGGGGGTGACCATAGGTGTGTAGCATCGATTTCCCATGTTGGTAATGACCAGGTCTAGGATATTGGAACCCCTGGTGGGACTATGGATTAGTTGATCCAGGGCATTGGAATTTATGAATTCCAAGAACCGTTGGGCAAAGGTGTTGGTACACGAGTTTAACCAGTTAATGGCAGGGTAGTTAAAATCACCCAGTATTAGGTTGTTTGGTTCTATCTTAATATTTTCCAGTATGTTTAGAAAGGTGTAGTGAGAATCTTGGGGCATGGTGAGGGATCTGTAGCAAGCTACAATTTGCATTGCAGTCTTACCTAGTGTTAGTTACACCTGGAGAATTTCAGACGCATTGTGTTGGGCAACTAGCCTGGTAGTGTGAATGTCCTTGGTGAATATTGACACTCCTCCACCTTTAATGTTTCGGTCCTGGTTTTGTGGCCAAAAAGTGTGGTAAGAGTTGTAGCCTGGTATTGCAGGGGTGCTCTCTGGAGCCTTGAACCAGGTCTCAGTTACTGCACAGATATCGATGTTCTCCATTTTTAGGAGTGCCTCAAGAGAGTACATTTTGAGGTTTAGACTTCTAGCATTGAGTAGAATTACCTTCAGATTTTGCATGCTTGTACCTGTTACGGTAGTGGTTTTGTCCTTTGAACTTTGCCTAAAAAAGGCACTATAGGGGTGGCAAGAGGCTTAACCAGTAACCTGAATCCCATGGGCGACAGGTGCAGACCATCTCTGGCAAAGCATCGTGGTCTGTCGATCATGTCGTCCCAGGCAGACAGATACTGGATCCCCTTTGAATGGCACCAGAAGCTTAGCCAATTGTTGAAGTCAATCATTTTGTCCTTATATTGTGGTGTCATTCTGGGCGAAGGCAGGATGCTACTCAGGGCTAGGGTCATACCTGCCTGGGCCACATGATCTGAGAGCTCTTCCATATCTCTTTTCATGTAGTCCAGGGAGGTACGTCTCAAGTCATTCACTCCGACAAGTCATATTTGTACTTGTTGTGGAGTGACTTTAGTGCATGCGTTATGTGGCGGATCCTGGCACCCGACAGGCAGCTGACTGTAATTTTCTACTTGTTCAACCTGGTGAGTGGGACATCAATATGCCGGACTATAGAGTCACCTATTACTAAAGTGTTAGGTACGGTGTCTTGCCTTAGGGGCAGTTGCTGGGTGGCACACTGCTGTTGTGAGCTATTTCACACTTTGGTTGTGATTGGTGTTTGTTTATGTTTCAGCTTCAGAGGTCCTTGTTGCTTGGGCAAGTTACAGTTAAGGGCCTCTATATATGTGGATTTAGTGTTGCTATATGTGGGTGTTTGTAGTGTGGGTTTAGAAGGGCTTTGTGTTGCTTGAGGTGTAGTGTGGGTGTTAACCTTCTCCTCTTGACTGTCTAGCACAATCTTGGGTGGAGAGAGCTTTGCTTCCATTTTGGCTATGTAAGTGTATCTCTCACAGGTTGTAGTGTTAGATATGAGTTTTCCTTTATTTGTGTGTATATATGAGCATTGGAAAATTAATTTTGCATCAGAACTATTTTATATTTTATATATATAACATGTAAGGTTGCCTGATTTAGTAATTAGAATTTGATGCCTATGAAATTATATTTGGTATATATATATATATCACCATTTGAAAGAGTGAAATGTGAATTTTGCATATAATAACATATATACATATATATATATATATATATATATATATATATATATATATATATATATATGGTTGCCTTATGTGATGAATTAGAATTTGATGTTCTTGAAATTAGTGTGTGTATATGTTTTCACATGAAAAATAATGGTGTGATTTGCATTATATATGATGGATATATGTCCCTTTTAAGAAATATTTAGAACGTATTTAAAAATGATAATTTTCTGTCTAATTGGCTGACTAATTAATTGGAACATTGATAGATTAATTGATGTAATTATGACTGTGGTGCATGTATTTAAGGACGACAGTGGTGTTTAGAAGTGTTCCATTATAAGGCAAGAAACCGATGTACCAGAACGTTTTCTATGAATAAAAGACTTGTCCTTGGAGTGGTGTTCCTATTCCTGTTTTTGATGGTGGCATCTTATGTTTATTGAGATTTTTTTTGTGAAGGTGTTTTTTTCTGGGTTCTTCTTGTTCCTGCCATGAATATGGGGATGAATGGAGCAGCAGCCGTTGCAGCTGGTAATTCTTTTGCCGATTTGGTTCGTGACCGTGAAGTCAATTTAACCTTTGATGACTTTTGGACTACTGCAGTTGAGAATGGAGAAGCAGAGAGATTTAAAACATTGGAGAGACTTATGGTCAAAGAGGTAACAGCCTTTTTTACCTTAAATTATTGAAAAAATATCTATCATTGAACATCACTCCTAAGGGGCTCTGTATTGATCGGCTACCTGCTGGGGGTTTTGCGGACGATGAAACTGATTTGTTAACAGAATGGAGATAAGCCTCACAGCATTGCACACTTGTCTGGTTACGTGTTCTGGCTAAACGGAACACTCAAAATCTGGAAAAATTGTAGGGGGACATCATGGCGTTACAAAATTCTCTTATGAGTGAGATTTCCCCTAGCAGATATCAGGAACTTTTTGCTGAAGTGAGAACAAGCGTGCAAAAGGTAGAGGCAAATGTGACCGAACGTAAAAAGAAAAAACTTTTACGAGTCATCAGTGACTTTGAGATCAGTTTGGTTTATACCTACTCACGCAGGGAGCGCAATAATAATTTTAGGAAGAGCAAACGGACTTTCTCAGTTGCTCGTGATTCATTGGCATCTTTTGGTAAGCAGAGCTTCACTAGAAAAAGTGCCTCCTTTGAGGATATCAGTTCAGCTGTCTCTACACATTCAAAAAACAGCTTGGGACACAACAGCCCATTCAGCAGTCACTAGTGCGATCGAAGAGGCAATGTGGGATGAACAACAGGTAAAAGTTGGAGAATATATGCCCGGCCCTGAAGCAAGTTTTGGAACTTTAGATACAGAGTTTGTGCTTGGATATGATGCATGATGTGAATAATGTTAATAATGATGTTAATAGCAGTGTTGGTAATTTTTCTGCTGTTTTTAGTGATGGTGAAGGAGAAAATAGCATACTAAAAATTGTTAATTTATCCGACAGTGTTATTTCTCATGATATTAAAAAGGTACTCTTAAAGGGAGCGAAATTCGTTCCCACCAGAATTCTATCACTTGCTGATATAATATTGGACATTAAAAAAATGTTGTCGCAAGTTACACTTAAGGGTATTTTTTCAAACTAAGTAGAATGATGTTAGTCATGAAGTACAACAAAATGCTGAATTAAATATAAATGACAGTGTTTCTTATGATGACGACTTGATGAACCTGAGTATTTATGATAGTGATGTGTTTTTAAAATGTATGGAACTGGGTGACGGGATTATGGGTGCTAGTGAAAGTTTTGTAGTTGAAAATGAAACTTTTATCACAGGTTATGGACACTTGGATATACCCAAGTTGATTACTAATAGTACTTTTATGCCACCTAGAACTAGTAGTGCCATTAACGTTTTTGAAAACTTGGTGTGTAGTAAAGTTGAGAAGTTTTACGGTAGATTTGTTAAGACTTTCAAGTCTTTTAATCTTAGTAAATCAGAATGGGAGGAAATACAGGAATTAAGGACCAATTTGGATAAGGTTGTAATCAAGATCGCTGACAAAGGAGGCAATTGGGTGGTAATGAAAGCTAGTCAGTATGATGAGATGGTATTAGAGTTGTTATATGACAAAGAATATTATGTTAAATTAGAACATAATCCCATCCAGAGATTTGTAACTGAACTTAAAGATATCTTGGAACGTGGGGACACACTTGGTTTTTTGAAGCATAAGGACATTAAAAACTAACTGCTGGAACTCCTAGCCATTCCTTTTTATATGCATTACCAAAGATCCACAAAGATTTAGTCAAACCCCCTGGTAGGCTGATTATATCTTGTAAAGGGTATTTCTTGGAAAATGTCAACATTTTTTTAGATTTTCATCTTAAAAAGCATATAATTACCATACCTTCGCACGTTAAAAACACTCAAGAAATATGTCAGGACCTGTTAAATTTTGAATGGAAGGATGACTATTTCTGGGGAATGGCAGATGTTTAGGCCTTGTATACTAATATTGATAAAATATGGTGAATGGAGGCTGTTGCAAAAAAGTTGGGAGAGGGACCACATACTGGTTTTCTTTTGACTATTTTGGAATTTTGTTTGACTCGCAATTATTTTAGGTGGAAGAATGATTTATTTTTGCAAAAGAGGGGTACAGCAATGGGGGCAGCATTTGCCCCCTCTTATGCTATTTTGTATATGGGGGACTTTGAGAATCAGTTTATGTTGTTGGATGATTATTTTGTGAAGTATGTCGTTTATTATAAGAGGTATATTGATGATTTATTATTTGTTTGTAAAGGAGTTGAAAGGGAGTTTTGGATTTTATGCGAGCCTCAACAATCCCCATGGCTTGAAATTTACATGGGAAACTGATAGATCTAGTTTCACATTTATGGATGTGGTTCTTTATGTAGATGATAAAAACAGCATCCAGTTTAAACCATATAGAAAGCCAACTTCTGTTAACAATTTCTTACATGCTACTAGCATGCACCCTCCACATCTGATACCGTCTTTGCCCTGTGGAGAATTTAAGCGAATTTTCAACAATACCTCTGATGTTATGTTGTATGAAAGGTGTCTAAGTGAGTTGTATGGTAAGTTATTTGTCAGAGGCTATAATAAAGAATTGTTGTTGAATGTTAGGAATAGGGCATTGGGTAATGTGGAGGGCTATGTTAGGAGAACAATCAGTTCTAAGAGTGAATCTTTGTATAATAAAAGTGTTTCTGAAGATGATAAAGAAAAACTATATTTTGTTTCTAGGTATAGTGATTTTTTGACATTTTTGGAAAAGACAGTTAGACAAGCTTGGGATATAGTTTGTGAGGATAGAGCTATTGGATTCTTATTTCCCAAACATATTGTTTTTTCCTATGGGAGGTATGATAATCTTAAAGAATTATTGAATAAGAAACCTTTGGGACACGTAGGTCAGAGTAGGATGGACAATCGGATAGGTACCCATTCCTGTAGACATTGTTCAATATGCAATCGGATAAGGAATCTACATGAGTGTAAAATCAATGGGAAGTCGTATAGGGCTCTGGAAGTTTATGATTGTAACAGTTGTGGTGGTGTTTATATTTTAGGATGTAACTGTCGCCCAGTTCAATGGAACATTGGTCAAAATACTAGGAGGGTTAGGGTTCAGATCTTAGAGCACTTGGGGGATGTTAGTAGAAAGAAAGTTGAAAGCCCAGTGGCTATGCATTTTTTGCCCAAGCACCAGGGTATGAATGATAGTTTATTTTTCAGTGTTTTGGCACGACCTAATGGTATGAGATGTAATTTTAGAGCAGAGTTATCTAGACTTGAGAGTAGATTATCAGTTCTCACACTTTACATCCAAAGGGATTGAATATGGAAAATAATTTAATTCTATAGAATATGGGATATCTTTATTTACTGGTTTGAAATTTAGTAAGGATGTATGCAAATGTGTATATATATATATATATATATATATACATATATTTATATGTATTTTAGGTTTGAGTTTTTTTTTATTTGTGTGTATATATGTGCATTGGGAAAGGGATATTGCATCAGAATTATTTTCTATATAATGTGTAAGGTTGCTTGATCTAATAATTAGAATTTGATGTTCTTGAAATTACAGTCTGTGTATATGTTTTCACATGAAAAATAATGAAGTGTGATTTGCATTATATATGATGGATATATGTCCCTTTTAAGAAATATTTAGAACGTATTTAAAAATGATAATTTTCTGTCTAATTGGCTGACTAATTAATTGGAACATTGATAGATTAATTGAAGTAATTATGATTGTGGTGCATGTATTTAAGGCAAGAGTGGTGTTTAGAAGTGTTCCATTAGAAGGCAAGAAGCCGAGGTACCAGAATGTTTTGTATGAATAAAAGACTTGTCCTTAGAGTAGTGCTCCTGTTTTTGATGGTGGCATCTTATGTTTATTGAGATTTTTTTCGTGAAGGTGTTTTTTTCTGTATACATAAAATCACTTAATATCTCTAACTGTTTTAGACAGGGTCAATTGTCATTGACCATTTATGTTGCCCATCACGTATGTTTTAAATGGACATAAAGTATCATAACTACGTTTGGGACATGAAACTTACAGTGAATGGAAATTTCACTGGACTTCATCATATAAGAAAACTGAAGTCCATGAAATGGTTACAAAAGGTGTAGTCAGCTTGTAAGAAAAGAAATTTGTGCTAGAACAGGAACTTAAATGCTGAGCTCATATTCTGATAAGTTATTTTGCCAGATGGTGCTCCTGAACATGAATGTCTATTAATTTATGCTGCAAAAGTGCAGTCCTTATTGCTTAAGTGGGTATTACTGTTTTCCAAGCACAGCGCAGTGCAAAATAATTGAGTTCCAGCTGTTAAATGAAAAAAAAAAAAAGCCTGTCAAGAGTTAAGATTTTGGCTATTGTTTTATGGTTAAGAGGTTCAGGATACAGGAAGTAAAAAAAAAAATAGTTTTGTAGGCGTCAAGTATGTGGATGTCTTGGAAACAAGACAAGTGTTTTATGTCTTTAAAATAGCAAGTTGAATTTAACAAAACATGTTATGTAGTCCTATTTCCCCGTAAATCTTGCTGGATGGGTGCTCAGCCGATATTCGGCTTCGTCTCGGCCTATAGGCTTTAGTATTCTTGGACGGCTCTGAAGCCGGGGCCGATGATCTTGTCTTTGAAGATTTTGGAGCTGCCTGACCAAGTTCCAGCTGTTCCTGGAGGGAACTGGTCATGAGACCCCTGTCAATAAGCTTCTCTTCCTTTCGTTTAACACACTTGTACTAAAAGCGTGACAGAAGGTGCAAGGTTCCTGTAAATGGGCTTCGCCCAGACAATATACGCAACTGGTGTGGATGTCTGTAAGAGACATTTTCTGCGCACACCTGTCGCATTTTTTGAAGCCCGAAGGGGAGATGATCCTTATCTTTATCTTTAGACTAAAGACTAAAGAATAAAAGTGTAAGGAAGAAGAAAAGTTTTTTTTTTTTTTAATAACATTCACACACGGGGAGGAAAGGCCCTCTAACTTAAATGAGCACTCCGGCCCTCTAATTTAAATGAGACGTACAGTCCTAAGGGGGGAATAGGGGTCGAAAACTTTCAAAAAACAGAAGCACAATACAGAAGAAACTATTAAGATAGAAATATATATATATATATATATATATATATATATACACGACAGAAAAAGGTGGTAGAAAAGGACTAAATAAGTAAAAAAAATCATTCTACTTAGCCAACGAGCCAGTAAGACACAACCTCGAAGCTTTCGTGGCAAACGAGATCTGGGGAATTGCCGTGAGGCACCATGGGACAGGGGCTAGCATCAAGCCAGTAAAAAGCTCTTGAGCTTTAGTATAGGCCGAGCCGGAGCCGAATATCGGCTCTGAACCCATCCAGCAAGAATATAGGCGAGGTGGACTACAAACATGGAACGTTATGGTAAGTACATAACTTCTTTTTTCTGCCATACTGAAAGTGGACCTTTTCCCAAAAAATCCCTGAGACACAGGCAAGGACACAGTAACCTGAGCTGGATAAATATTTGAGAGGTAGATGCACGTTTGGGATGCTGTAGTGAACAAAACAGGAAGTTTAATGCATAGATAGGCATGCTTTGAATTTAACCAGTCTGATGTACACCCATATACGGCACTGCACTGATCTGCATCTTTTTATCTATGTAATTTTATTTTGTTTTAATTTTTTAATTGGGGTAGCACATTGTTTGCATGAGAGTGCAATCAATTCTTGAAACACAAGTTTTATAACTTTTTTAATATACAGTGCAAAACAAAAAATAGGCTATATATTCTAAATATGGTGGAAGATATTATATAATATCAATAAGGAAGCAAACCACTGATATGCCAAGACAAAAGGTTTCACCAGAAAATGCTAGCAGTGGTCCACAGCAGGAAAAACGCCAGTATATAGTTCAATGTATCAATTTAATGAAAAAGGACAAACAAAGATAAGTGCTTTCGCATATTAGCTTCATCAGATCTCTGTTAAACTGAATAAAACATCCTTCTTATATATTAAAAGCAATTAAACATTAATCAATTTAACGAGCTACATCACTAATTACTAAATGACTAATCAAACATTCAAGAGCTAATACAAAAACTATATTGACAAGGTAAAAGGAAGCATACTTAAATACATGTAAAAGCAACTACGATATAAAGAAACATTGTTAAACAAACAAGCAGGTTGAATAGAGACATGTTCATTCAGACCAGGAGCATGGTGTGCTCCAAGTCTGAAATTCCATTTTAACTTAGCTTGATATGTTATATTGACCAAGTCCCCCTGTGTAACACTCTCTTGTATCACTTCTAATACTAAAAATTTAAAAACATGTTCCTCACCATGTGTATTAATATGTTTTGCTATGACACTGTAATTCATACCTCTACGTAAGTAGTAAAAATGGTCACGTATCCTCTCTTTTAGGCGCCTATTAGTCTTGTCGACATAAAAGCACCGGCATAGCATACAGTGTCCAAGATAGATCAAATTCTTTGTATTACAATCTGCTGCAGGAAAATGTGTAAATATCTTACCGTCTAATGGTTGTTTAAAAGAAGTGGACCTTGCAACAAGAGTATATTACTGTCTTGCACTGAGGTCACCCAGGAGCAGACTCTACCAAAAGAAGGGTGAGAGGACTAGTATTTTGGCCTTTAATGTCACAAGATATTGAGAGAGTGCTATCATCTTGTTCTGTGTGTAATAGTACTAAGTCAAATCAAACGCTTCAGCTGAAACAGATTTCGGAACTACCTTGGTCGACAATAGCCGCCAACATTTTTGAGTGGAATAGTCAACATTATTTGGTGTTAGTAGACTCTTACTCAGATTGGTTTGAGATTGACCTACTTTCCAATCTAGCATCCAATACTGTCATCAACAAGATGAAACATTATTTTGCAGTTCATGGAAGTCTGCGCAGTTATTTCCGACAATGGCACACCGTTTGCTAGCCAAACGTTGAAAAGATTTGCAAAAGAGTGGGACTTTACTCATGTCACAAGTAGCCGCAGTCAAATGGTTTGGCAGAACACGCAGTTTATACTGAGCAGACAACTTTTAACAACAGTGAAACAACATAGGCCTGAAAATGTTTGAATAGTACAAATATTTTAAGAAAAAGACTTTCAGTGAAGCAAATAATGATTAAACAGGGTTAAAAATCAGTTTGGAATGTCTCAGTTAGGATTGAAACCTTTTTCCATGGATTGTTAGTAAAACTCCTCGGATATATTCTAAGTTAGCACGTGCAAGCCTGACTGCCATTTTGTATTGAGCTGTTGCGATGTGAGCATGCATGTGTATATTGAATTGCTTTGAATTTAACCAGTCTGATGTGCACCCATATACGGCACTTCACTGATCTGCATCTTTTTATCTATGTAATTTTATTTTGTTTTAATTTGTTAATTGGGGTAGCACATTGTTTGCATGAGAGTGCAATCAATTCTTGAAACACAAGTTTTATAACTTTTTTAATATACAGTGCAAAACAAAAATAGGCTATATATTCCAAATATGATGAAAGATATTATATAATATCAATAAGGAAGCAAACCACTGATATGCCAAGACAAAAGGTTTCACCAGAAAATGCTAGCAGTGGTCCACAGCAGGAAAAACGCCAGTGTATAGTTCAATGTATCAATTTAATGAAAAAGGACAAACAAAGATAAGTGCTTTCGCATATTGGCTTCATCAGATCTGTGTTAAACTGAATAAAACATCCTTCTTATATATTAAAAGCAATTAAACATTAATCAATTTAACGAGCTACATCACTAATTACTAAATGACTAATCAAACATTCAAGAGCTGATACAAAAACTATATTGACAAGGTAAAAGGAAGCATACTTAAATACATGTAAAAGCAACTACGATATAATGAAACATTGTAAAACAAACTAATATAAACACTAAAATAAGCACCGAAGAGTGCTTATTTCTTCCTAAGGGGCCTTGCTGTCAGAGCAGGTTGAATAGAGACATACTCATTCAGACCAGGAGCAATGTCCAGTTGACAAATTGAGCCACAGGTTTTGGAAATAGCTGTAATGTGTGGGGGGTGAGATGAGTTGAGTCAAGCCAAATAGACTGAGGCTAGTTGATGGGCATTTTGTAGAGATAATCTGCCAATCAAAATTAACATTACCTAGAATTATCTTTTCATTAGAAATTGTATGTGAGATCCAGTTCCGGATGTTTTCCACGGATGTAACATTATTGCCAGGGTGAATAAGAAGGAGTCTATATTAATTCCACAAAAGATGTATTCATTGAATATTTCTTCAATGAACACCAGCTGCTGAAATTCATTTCAGCAAACCATGAAATTTTTCCCACAGTTTGCAAACACTTGGCCCACGAACCATCAGGAACACAGACCGGACTAAATCAAATCCACCAAAGTGGAGGGCTTTGCCCCCAACACCCCCATTAACTGTATATACCAACTCCAAGATTGCACTACAGTGGGGAAAAGGGCAAAGTTGAGGTGATGGGCAAGTGTTTGCAAACCGTGGGAAAAATTCCGTGGTTTGCTGAAGTGAATTTTGGCGGCTGTTGTTTGGTGAAGATGTATTTGATGAATATGTCTTTCACGGAACTAATATAGACCCGACTATAGAGTACTATAATATCGCTGTTCATGGTTATTTACTTTAAGATGGGAGATGAGGACTTCAACATTATGGAATTTGAGAGTAGATTTATAACAAGGTAGGGTTTTAAAATAGACAGGGTATAGTAAAGTTACTTTACCACCTTTTTTAATTCTATCAGCCCTGATGATGTTACAACCAGGGAGTAAATTTTCAGAGAAAAAAATATATCTAGTTTTAGCTATGTTTCAGTTATGGCAAGAATGTCTGCTTTATTGTGGGAAATCTAGGCATAGAGTTCTGAAATTTTATTATATGTGCTACAAGTATTTAAGGAAATAAATTTAAGCTGTTTGGGTGAGTTTGAGGTAGGTGGGTTGGGCTTCGATAGTTTTGGTGATGGTGGCGTGGTCCTTGCCTTTGGAAGGAGATGGGTGGGCTGAGTAGGAAGGGGTGTTTAGCTTGGAATGAGTTTTGGAGGCTACCCATGATTCCTCTGATGAATATTTTATATAATTTTATATTTTATATAAATCTCCTTCCTTTAAAGTAATTCATCCCATGCAATGGACTAGTTCAGACAGACGCTGCATGAAATTAATCCTGTTGTTAAACTACTAGTAGATGGCACATGATTTCCCACTTAAAAAAAACAAAGTTGAAATAGCCACACATACAACACACACACACACATAAATATGTATATACACACACACACACACACACACACACAAAACACACTCATAAATATGTACGCGCACACACACACACATAAATATGTACACACACACACACAAACATGCCCACATACATTCATAAATATGTACACACACACACAAACACTCATAAATATGGAGACACACACACACACTCATAAATATGTACATACACACACACACACACACACACACACACACACACACACACACACACACACACACACACACACACACACAATCATACCTCTGAACTGCCCAGACTTGCAGAATGGCCCTGATCTTACATCATATTTTTCAGTGTCAGACGTTAAGAGTTTAATACATCTTACTATTCAGAAAATGTATGGCAATGCTGTTAGGCATGTGATCTGATTTACTACCGAAACATTTCTGCTGCAAATACAGACGTGATCTGATTTACTACCAAACCATTTCTGCTACAAATACAGACATGTGATCTGATTTACTACCTAACCATTTCATACCAGTTTTGACATTTGTCTTTCACTTTACCCCTCTTATAAGGGTTAGCGTCCACCTGGTTTCATTCTGACTATCCTAATAAAGACTTCAAGACTTTCTTGTTTCTTTTTTTTTCCACCATTGGGCTATACACAAGACTTTCCTTTAACTCAACTAGCCCATTCATTCTTTTATGATGTGAGTGCTGATACATTCATTCCTGGACCCAGGTGAGAGGTTTATTTGTTCTGTGATCCCGTTAATCAACCTGCTCATTCATTGCAGAGAAGAGAGCTCGGTCTGAAAAGTGTTCCATCTTACCCATGCAGTAACTGCCCAACCTACCAAACTTTCCTTTCGGTGGCAGGTGTTGTTATATATTGCTACTATTTTGGAATCTGGTGTGTTTTCTCATACACATGGGAATGCCCAGAGGTATAGCTAGGGTGGGGTGAAGCAAAAAGCAGTCCCACATAGACATTTTTGGGAGACAAGTTGGGCAAGTGCCAATCTGTCTTTAGTGCATTTAGCAGCATTCAGAAATTAATGTTGGTATTGTATTTACAGGCTGTGGTCTAAATTTCAGCAATCTGTTTGCTATAAATGCAGCAAAACATGTTTCTACACTTTAAAAGAAAAGTAGCCTTTTATGTTCCTCCAGTATGAGAAGACATATTTGTCCTCAAGTATGATGCCAAAACTCCTGGCTACGGTTATCGGAATGCCTATCCAAATTGGCACTGCATAGCTCTATATAACTCATTAACTTCTACTTGCAATCCCTTCATCCCTTTTTAGCATCTGTGGTGCAGCCACCTCCCTCCTGTCTCAGGATGTGTGAGCGTGAAATGGCCACTCAGTTCCATTCTCTCCTGCCTTACCCTTTCCAGTGACCATGTCACTAATCATACTCATTGTGGGAGCTTTATATTTCTTTGCTGCAGGACCAAGACCATTTTCTTGTTTCTTTAAGGTCTCAGTGTACCTGCTGTATCTGGTATACCTGCTACACCTGATGTACCTGGGGTACCTGCTATATCTGCTGCACCTGCTGTACCTGGGGTACCTGCTGTATCTGCTGCACCTACTGCACCTGATGCACATACTGTACCTACTGCACCTGCTGTACTTGCTGTACCTGGTGTACCTACTGTACCTGCTCCACCTACTGTAGTGCCAAAAGCAGAGTGTAGAAACTCCAACAACAACAGGTGCTATGAGAGATAGAAGGTTACTGTGCACTAGAATTTGAAATGTGGATTTATTTTCATGGAAATTATTACTGGATTTATGTGTCTATCCTGTCTACTATGTTTTTGTTCAAAGATGTTTAGTTTTGTAGGTAGTTACTAGGCATATAGTCTAGCAGACCATTGAAGAGTCGTTCCCAATTTCCCAGTTAAATAACTTACTCAGAGTTATACAGCAGATAACTAGAGGATGAGGTAGTGGAACCCTGGAGCTTCAGGACGCAGCTTGTTAACTGCTCACAGCCTTAATTTTATGTGCTAATTTCTAGACAAGTCAAACTCCTTTGGGCCGGAAAAGAAATGTCTGTTTATTAATTTAATGATTAACATCAGAAAACCTGCTAACTTTCAGACCCTGGGTTTCTAAGCTTACCCTTCCACTGATAGTAATGCACATACAGTGCTATACTTGAGCAATTGTATTATGTTTGCTTTCTTTACGTTAATATCTTGTATAACAGTATGGTTGTGAATTGCTTGAACTTTATAATTTATTTATTTATTTATTTATGTTATTTTATAGGTTCATAGGTAGGTAGTAAGCTATGCAGGCCTAGCCAAAAAGGTACCTTGGCTTTTGCCACCCAAGAAAATTATTTTCCTGTGCCCCTGTCGAGCAGAGCCACAGAGGTGATCCCCTGGGTGAGTTTCCTATTTCCCATCCAGTCATCAAGATTTTTCTTGAGGAGTGCTAATGAGGAGCTTTGTTTGATATAGCTAGGTAGTTTGTTCCAGAGTATGGAAAGTCTCTGGGGCAGGAATGTATCCCTCCAGCATGTTCTGTTTATTGTGGTGACAAGGTTTAGGTCCCTAGAGCGTGTAGCTCAGAGGGATTGGGATCTCTTTAAGTGGAGCATGTCCAACAGCTCTGGTTTTGACATAGCTTTGTATGTTAGGTAGAGATCGCCTCTGAGTAGGCGATGTGCGACAGAGTAAAGCTGGAGTTTTTTGAGACGGCCTGCGTGGGGAATTTTGCCGGTAATCCACTTTGTGAGGTATTTCTGCGGCTTTTCCAGTTGTTGTAGATGTTTTGGGAGGTACATTCCAAAAGGGGCATTGTACTCTATAATGGGTCTAATGAGTGACAAGTATAGGGGAACAATGACCTCTTTTTTGCTGGATGAGAAACCTTTTGTGATGAGGTGTGCCAAGTAGAAGGATTTCCTGACTACTGTGGTGATGTGATTATCAAAGGAAAGACTACTGTCCACCAGTGTCCCAAGGTCTCTTATCACACTTTCGGTGTTAAGTAGACTACCACCTATGTGGTAGGTCATGGGTACAGAGTTTTTACCAAAAGGGATGACAATGCACTTTTTGGCATTGAGCTTGAGGCCATGGCTTTAACACCAGGCATCTGTCTCAGTGAGGCCCTTTTGTAGGATGTCCACATCGTTGAGAGTTTCGATTGTGGGTCCTAGTTTGCAGTTATCTGTGAACTTCATTAGCCAAAGACCTCCTGTGTTAGCCTGTACTTCAGAAAAGTAGATAGCAAACAGGAGAGGACCCAGGACTGACCCCTGTGGTACTCCACTTGTCACTGGATTGAAGTCGGATTTGGAGTCTGCTACTTTCACAGTGTTGGTTCTGTCAGTGAGCCAGTTGGCAGTCTATCTTGTGACATAGGGATTTATACCTAGTTTTAGTGAGTTTACCTATAATTCCAGAGTGGGGGATGGTGTCAAAAGCCTTGGCGAGATCTAGATAGGCTGTGTAAACCCCCTTACCCTTGTTTATGGCTTTGGTGACTGCTTCAAAGAAGTCTATCAGGTTTAGGAAACATGATCTGCCTTTTACAAACCTGAACTGGGTAGGGTCCAGAGTTTGGAGATTACCAATGTCTTTGTTTATAAGTTCCATGATGATACAGATACTTGCGGATCAGGCTCGTTAGACTAATGGGGGCGGTAGTTCCCGGGGTCCGTGGTGGCTCCCCTTTGTGGAGTGGGATAACCATCGCTGTGCGCCATTCACTGGGCACAGAGCCTGAGATGAGGCTATGATTGAACATGGTGCTTAGGTGGGGTTTCAGTTCATTCTGTAGTTCATATAGAATGCAGCCTGGGATGTTGTCAGGTCCTATGGATGCTGTGCTCTTGGCTTTGGAGAGTGTGGTTTTTACCTGTGCAGCTGTGATTACAGGAACTTTGCATTCTTACTGTATAGAGATGGGCCCTTTAGAGGGTGAGAGAGGGGTAAAGTTAGCACTGAACCTATCTGCCAGGATGTTGGCAATATCAGTTGGTTCTGTATATTTAGTGCCATTGTGCTGTAACTCAGAGCAGATCTGAGTGGAGCCATTGAGATTCTTGACATAGCTATAGAATGCTTTGTGGTTGTCTTTAGAATCACAGGCGATTTTGTTTTTGTAACTTTGGAGGATTTTATGAGGGATCTCAGCTTCTTACTGAGGCAGACCAGAGAGTTTCTCCAATCATGGGATTTTACTCTTTTTTGCAACAGTTTCTTCTCTGTTGTAGAGTTTGTTTATGGCAGGGGACCACCTGATTGGCTTCCTTTTTTGGAGGATAGCATCTTGGTTCTGTTAGGGATAGCACGATCCATGCACTCGTGTAAGTGCTTATTAAGTGCATTTTTGTAGGATTCATCAGTTGCACCTTTATGTTCGTCTGCATGGATGTCGTGAAGTTTGCCACTTCTGTCTTAAGAAGCATGAAGTTGACTTTGGAGAAATTTTTTACTGTGGTTTCCCTAATGGGGGTGGGGTGGGGGCAGGATGTAGATGTTTAGGCTGATTAGCTTGTGGTCGGATCTGACCAATGAGAAATTGACCTCTGGTGTGGAAACATGGTCGCCCATGTTGATAATGACCAGGTCAAGGATATTGCTGCCCCTCGTGGGGTTGTGGATAAGTTGATCCAAGGTGTTGGTATTTATGAATTCCAGAAAATGTTGAGCAAAAGAGTTGGTACATGAGTAGTTTTCCCAGTTAATGGTGGGGTAGTTGAAATCTCCCATTATGAGGGTGTTGGGTTCTACCCAAATATTTTCCAGTGTATCAAGAAATGAGGAGTGGGAATCCTGGGGCATCATTGGGGATATGTAGCAAGTTACAATTTGGACTGCAGTCTTGCCCAGAGTTAGTTGCACTTGGATAATCTCCAATGCATTATGCTGAGCAACTAGCCCGGAGGTGTAGATATCCTTAATGAATATGGACACATCTCCGCCTTTATAGTTTCAGTCCAGGTTAGGTGGCCGAAAGGTGTGGTATGAATTATAGCTTGATAATGCAGGGGTACTCTCTGGAGCCTTGAACCAGGTCTCTGTCACTGCATAGATGTCGATGTTCTCCATTTTAAGGAGTGCCTCGAGTGAATGCATTTTGAGGTTTAGACTTCTAGCATTGAGTAGCATTGCCCTCATATTTTGCTTGCTTGTGCCTTTTACAGTAGTGAATTTGTCATTTGAACCTTGCCTAAAAAAGGCACTATAGGGTGGCAAGAGCCTTAGCCAATATCTGGAATCCCAAGGGTGACAGGTGCAGGCCATCTCTAGCAAAGTGTCGTGGTCTGTTGATCATGTCATCTCAGGTAGACAGGTACTGGATCCCCTTAGAATGACACCAGAAGCTTAGCCAATTGTTGAAGTCAGTCATTTTGTCCTTGTCTTGTGGTATCATTCTGGGTGATGACAGGATGCTACTCAGGGCTAGGGCCATGCCTGGGCTACAAGAGCATAGAGCTCCTTCATGGCTGTTTTCATGTAGTCCAGGGAGGTACGTCTCAGGTCATTCACACCAAGATGGACAATGACAGAGTCATATTTGTACTTGTTGTGGAGTGACCTGAATACGTGCATTATGTGGCATATCCTGGCACCCAACAGGCAGCTGACAGTAACTTTCTCCTTGTTTAGCCTGGTGAGTAGAACATCAGTGTGCCTGACTGTAGAGCACCTATGACTAGAGTGTTATTTGAGTGCTAAAACTAAAAAACTGGCTAGTTTTAAGGGAAAATTTAAAGAACAGACTTTATGGCACTGGGAGTAGTTTAATCCTAGCTAAGCGGCAATGCATAAAGTGTATTTTTTTTTTTAACCGTAGCAAATGAGCAAACTGATTTAAACAAATTAACTAATTAACCAATAAAAAGCTAAAAACTGAGCCCTGTTCTCGCATTCTTCAATCAGACAAGTTCTAACTACACACTCCTGCCACTAGGGTGCAGGGGAACTTTCTCCAAAAAAAGATGGTCTGGATTAGTGCTCAAGTTATACAACCAAAGCTAGATTCAGCAGGTCTGAATTTAGGCTATGCTACAGCAAATAAGGTGTATCAATTTCAGAAAGAAACTGTTCAAATAAGCAGGCACAATAAGCCTTTAACCAGAAACTCCCAGGTCAGAAGGGCAGACTCTACCCTGCCCTCCCACAAGAGTGCAGACCACACCTTCTTAATGTAAAATAACTGTACCAAAGCCCAAGTGCTTAAACCAGAACTAATACACTTTTAGAATAACATACACTAAGCCTTCAATCAGCAACTATCAACTTAGAAGGATGTAAGCTACATGTCCTGCCACAACAGTGCAGACCACAAACCTTCTTAATGTAAAACAGCTGGTCTGAAGCCCAAGTGCTTCAACCAAAGGCTTAGAATAACAGTTATAATTTAATCAGGCTACTAACAAGCAGTAATAAATGCAGCAGAATAAATGCAGTTAAGTACTTTTAAGAACAAGCAGCAAAAGCGAAATAAAGCAAAGTAGGAAGAAACACAAATACAGTAAAAACAGATGAATAAAGTGCAATTTTTTTATATAACAATAGAAAACATGCAAACTGATTTAAACAAATGACTCAGTTAACCAGTAAAAGAAGCTCCAAACTGAGCCGTGTTCCAGCAGTCTTCAATCAGACAAGTTTTAACTGCACACTCCTGCCACTAGGGTGCAGAGGAACCTTCTCCAAAAAAGATGGTCTGGATTAGTGCTCAGGTTATACAAACAAAGCTAGATTCAGGATGTCTGAATCTAGTCTATGCTACAGCAAACAAGCCGCACCAATTTCAGAAAGAAACAGTTCAAATAAGCAGGCACAATAAACCTTTAACCAGAAATTCCCAGCTCAGAAGGGCAGAATCTAGCCCCTACTTCCACAGTAGTGCATGCCACAAACCTTCTTAATGAAAAATAACTGTCCCGAAGCCCAAGTGCTTTAACCAGAACTAATGAGCCTTCAATCAGCAATTCCCATCTTAGAAGGATTTAAGCTACCTGTCCTGCTACAACAGTGAAGATGACAAACCTTAATGTAAAGCAACTGGTCTGCAGCCCAAGTCCTTAAACCAAAAGGCTTAGAATAACAGTTACAATTTAATCAGGCTACTACCAAGCATAATAAATGGAGCAGAATAAATACAATTGAGTACTTTTAAGAAGTTGCAAAAGCAAAATAAAGTACATTTTTATATAAAGTGCAAGGAGAGGGGAAGAAAGAGCAGAAGAAAAATTCTGAAAAATTCAAGGTTTTCAGGATGACATATTTGGATCTTAACTCTATTCCCTTGGAAAGTAACTGGACCATATAAGAGGTTTCCCTGACTATGATGGAAAAATGATAATTTAATGGGATAGTGGAGTGCCCAAATAAGTACCTAGGTCTCTTATGACCATATGCATTTTTCTGAAAAGGAGTATTGTGTATAACACATGAGGTGAGAACAGCTGTTTTGATGATGTTTTGCATTCCACTTGAGACAATTTTCAGTTCACCAGGTATGTACATATTCCAGCCATAGCTGAAACTGTGAGTTGATCAGTGGATAAGAGTGCACAACACTAAATCTATCCCCTGACTTAGGCCTTACCTTAGCCCTGCCTAGCCCTAACCCACAAACACTTGTAAACACACTCGTATCACCAGTCACCTCTATCATATAAACATTTCTTGAGTAAATATAGCATTTAACATTGCTTTTTCAAACATTTTGGCATTGGACCACTCACAAATCTATCTATAGCAGCAGTAATAGCTTTCAACATTCTGTGCATTTCAGCAATAGTATGGAACCCATATAAATATAAATAGACTCACACCGTTATAGGTGTACAGATGCGCGCGCACACACACACACACACACACACACACACACACACACACACACACACACACACACACACACACACGCACGTGCAGACAGACACACACACACACACATCCTTACTCAACTGTAGTGTTAGATTAAAAAGGTTCAGAGTAACAGAGCACACACTTTTCACCATCCTGATATAACTACCCTGAAGAGCTTATTTCACCCCACCATCTTAGGGGGACTGATTTCACCCAACTCAGTATCTCACAATCTTCAGGTAATACAAGAACAGGAGTCCTAGTATAACATGAATTTACCAGTGGATTCAGTAGGGGCATCAAGCTCCACCTGTCTATTGGTCTGGGAATTGCAGGCTAGCATCACTGATATATGCATAAATCCTACCCTTCCATGACAAAGGACAGGTATGTGGGGGAATACCCTCCATGGTAGTCTATCTATGTTTAACCAGAAGGATACTGTGATCCCTTCCCACTGAAGATGACTCACACTACACCCACCATGCCTCAGCATAGACCCAGCTTCCTCCCTTCATCTCCCTAAAACTGCAGCACAGTCAAACCTCTGTGTGGAACATGCTACTGCAGGTAGTCTATCTTCTCACCAGGTAATGCTTGCAGTACCTAGTCACACATATCAGCACTACACCTGCGCACCAGAGCTGCAGACAGTGTAAACAGACTTGCAGACAGTGACCAGCCCCTGCAAATTCCAGACTTCATAGTAAACATACAGTGTAGCAGCCTTAACTAACACTTCCCATCAGTGATGACTGAACTGTTTTCAGATTCACTCATGCATTGCTGGTTGTGTGGGCTGCCTTGTTTCTTTCAAGTATACAGTGCATGAAAGGCAGACCATATGCATGCAAAATGCTTTTGTAACAGCATAACTAAATCCTGGTACTGTTTTTTTCGCATTCAGTGCTACATACGCATGCACAATGCTTTTGTTACAGTATAACTTAGTCCTGTTACTGAATCTGTGTTATTCAGTACCACAATCAAGCAATTTAAATATGAGAAAATAATTTCAGCTGAACTTGAAAGGTAAAAACTTGCTTTATATGTTCAGAAGAAAAAAAATCTTATATATTAAAATGCTGTTTTACTATGAGCTCAGCAGGACAACTGTAATACAGCTTACTAGCGGTCAAGATTGTAACGTCATTAACCAGTATGACCAAATTTATAAATGGTAAAAAGCCTTATGAATACAAAACTGAAGCCAAAGTTACAGCACGAGCTAGACTTTCTCTAGGTATGCCAAGCCTTTGAATGTGTCCCAGTGAGCTTACTAAACATTTAACTTGCACATGAAAGTGAAACAGAAAGAAAAGGTGGTCACACTGGGAATACAGGAATTTTGTGTTTTATTTGCTTTTAACAGTTGGGTTCGCTTCACAGTTACTTTTCAATAAAAGGTGTGCTGATTTTACTAAGTGAATGAACTATTATTCCAACAGAAGTGACCACATGATTTACATAATTTAAACAAGAAGTTGAACGTTTGCTTTCTATAGCTGTTGTTTGTTGGACACTGTGAAAGCATCTTGCTGTACATTTAAGTAAAAAACCCTATGATATACCATGTACTATTTTGTTACAATGTAACATACTGCACATGAATCACTAACACTAGGATGTACCATGTACTATTTTGTTACAATGTAACATACTGCACATGAATCAATAACCCTAAGATATACCGTGCACTGTTTTGATACAATGTAACATGCTGCACATGAATCACTAACACTAAGATATACCATGTACTGTTTTGTTGCAATGTAACATGCTGTACACAAATCGCTAACCCTAGGATATACCATGTACTGTTTTGTTACAATGTAACATGATGCACATGAATCACTAACCTTAGGATATGCCATGTACTGTTTTGTTACAATGTAACATGCTGCACACAAATCAATTCCCTCATGATATACCATGTAATGTTTTGTTACAATGTATCATGCTGTACATGAATCTCTAATGCTAGGATATACATTGTACTGTTTGCAACAATGTAACATGATGTACATGAATCACTAACCTTAGCATATACCATGTACTGTTTTATTACAATGTAACATGCACATGAATCACTAACAGTAGGATATACCATGTACTGTTTTGTTACAGTGTAACATGCTGCAAATGAATCACTGACCCTAAGGTATACCGTGTACTGTTTTGTAACAATGTGGCATGATGTACATGAATCACCAGCCTTAGGATATACCATGTACAGTTTTCTTACAATGTAACATGCACATGAATCACTAACCCTATGATATACCATGTACTGTTTTGTTGCAATGTAACATGCTGCACATGAATCACTACCTTAGGATATACCTTGTACTGTTTTGTAACAATGTAACATGCTGCACATGAGTCACTGGCCGTAGGATATACAATGTACTGTTTTGTAACAATGTAGAGTGAATTACATGAATCACCAACCTTAGGATATACCATGTACAGTTTTGTTACAATGTAACATGCTGCACATGAATCACTAACCCTGTGATATACCATGTACTGTTTTTGTTACAATGTATCATGCTGCACATGAACCACTAATCCTAGGATATACCATGTAATGTTTTTTTACAATGTAACATGCACATGAATCACTAATGCTAGGATATACCATATACTGTTTTGTTACAGTGTAACATGCTGCACATGAATCACTAAGCCTAGGATATAGCATGTACTGTTTTGCTACAGTGTAGCATACTGCATATGAATCATTAACATTAGGATATAACATGTACTGTTTTGTTACAATGTAACATGCTGCACATGAATCTCTAACCCCAGGATATACCATGTACTGTTTTGTTACAATGTAACATGCTGCACATGAATCACTAGTGTTAGGATATACCATGCACTATTTTTTTTTACAATGAAACATGCTGCACGAGTCACTAACCCTAGGATATACCATGTACTGTTTTGTTACAATGTAACGTACTACACATGCATCACTAATATACCATGTATTGTTTTGTTACAATGTAACATACTGCACATGAATTACTAACCATAGGATATACGATGTACTGTTTTGTTACAGTGTATCATGCTGCACATGAATCACTAATATTAGGATATACCAGGTACTGTTTTGTAACAATGTAAAATGATGTGCATGAATCACTAATCCTAGGATATACCATGTACTGTTTTTTACAATGTAACATGCTGCACATGCATCACTAATATAACATGTATTGTTTTGTTACAATGTAACATGCTGCACGTGAATCACTAGCTCTAGGATGTACCATGTAATCTTTTGTAACAATGTAACATACTGCACATGAATCACTAATGCTAGGATATACCATGTACTGTTTTGTTGCAATGTAACATGCTGCGCATGAGTCACTGAACCTAGGATATATCATCTACTGTTTTGTAACAATGTAACATGCTGCACATGAATCACTAATGCTAATATACCATGTACTGTATTGTTACAATGTAACATGCTGAACATAAATCACTAACCCTAGAATATACCATGTTCTGTTTTGTTACAATGTAACATGCTGCACATGAATCCCTAACCCTAGGATATACCATGTACTGTTTTGTTGCAATGTAACATACTGCATATGCATCACTAATGTTAACATACCATGCATTGTTTTCTTACAGTGTAACATGCTGCACATGAATCACTAACCCTAGGATATACCATGTACTATTTTGTTACAATGTAACATACTGCACATAAGTCACTAACCCTAGGATATACCATGTAGTGTTTTTTACAGTGTAACATGCTGCACATGAATCACTGACCCTAGGATATACCATGTACTGTTTTGTTCCAATGTAACATACTGCACATGAATCACTAAATTTAGGATATACCATGTACTGTTTTGTTACAGTGTATCATGCTGCACATGAATCACTAATGCTAAGCTATACCATGTACTGTTTTGCAACAGTATAACATGATGTACATGAATCACTAACCCTAGGATATACAATGTACTGTTTTTTTTACAGTGTATCATGCTGCACATGAATCACTAATATTAGGATATACCATGTACTGTTTTGTAACAATGTAAAATGATGTGCATGAATCACTAATCCTAGGATATACCATGTACTGTTTTTTACAATGTAACATGCTGCACATGCATCACTAATATACCATGTATTGTTTTGTTACAATGTAACATGCTGCACATGAATCACTAGCTCTAGGATGTACCATGTAATCTTTTGTAACAATTTAACATACTGCACATGAATCACTAATGCTACGTTATACCATGTACTGTTTTGTTATAATGTAACATGTAGCACATGAATCAGTAATGCTAGGATATACCATGTACTGTTTTGTTGCAATGTAACATGCTGTGCATGAGTCACTGAACCTAGGATATATCATCTACTGTTTTGTAACAATGTAACATGCTGCACATGAATCACTAATGCTAATATGCCATGTACTGTATTGTTACAATGTAACATGCTGAACATGAATCACTAACCCTAGAATATGCCATGTTCTGTTTTGTTACAATGTAACATGCTGCACATGAATCCCTAACCCTAGGATATACCACGTACTGTTTTGTTGCAATGTAACATACTGCATATGAATCACTAATGTTAACATACCATGTATTGTTTTGTAACAATGTAAAATGATGTGCAAGAATCACTAATCCTAGGATATACCATGTACTGTTTTTTACAATGTAACCTGCTGTACATGAATCACTAACCCTAGGATATACCTTGTACTTTTTTGTTACAATGTAACATGCTGCACATGAATCACTAATGCTAGGATATACCATGTACTGTTTTTTTACAATGAATCCTGCTGCATATGAGTCACTAACACTAGGATATACCATGTACTGTTTTGTTACAATGTAACATACTGCATATGGATCACTAAACCTATGATATACCATGTACTGTTTTGTTTCAATGTAACATGCTGCACATGAATCACTAATGCTAATTTACCATGTACTGTTTTGTTACAATGTAACATACTGCACATGAATCACTAAATTTAGGATATACAATGTACTGTTTTGTTACAGTGTATCATGCTGCACATGAATCACTAATGCTAAGCTATACCATGTACTGCTTTGCAACAGTGTAACATGATGTACATGAATCACTAACCCTAGGATATACCATGTACTGTTTTGTAACAATGTAACATACTACACATGAGTCACTAACCCTAGGATATACCATGTAGTGTTTTTTACAGTGTAACATGCTGCACATGAATCACTAACCCTAGGATATACCATGTACAGTTTTGTTGCAATGAAACATGCTGCACATGAATCACTAACCCTGGGATATCCCATGTACTGTTTAGTTATAATGTAACATACTGCACATAAATCACTAATGCTAATATACCATGTATTGTTTTGTTACAGTGTAACATGCTGCACATGAATCTCTAACCCCTGGATATACCATGTACCGTTGTGTTAGAGAGTAAAATGCTGCACATAAATCACTGACCCTAGGATATACCATGTACTGTTTTGTTCCAATGTAACATACTGCACATGAATCACTAACCATAGGATATACCATGTACTGTTTTGTTACAGTGTATCATGCTGCACATGAATCACTAATGCTAAGCTATACCATGTACTGTTTTGCAACAGTATAACATGATGTACATGAATCACTAACCCTAGGATATACGATGTACTGTTTTTTTTACAGTGTATCATGCTGCACATGAATCACTAATCCTAGGATATACCATGTACTGTTTTTTACAATGTAACCTGCTATGCATGAATCACTAACCCTAGGATATACCGTGTACTGTTTTGTTACAATGTAACATGCTGTACATGAATCACTAATGCTAGGATATACTATGTACTGTTTTATTTACAATGAATCCTGCTGCATATGAGTCATTAACCCTAGGATATACCATGTACTGTTTTGTTACAATGTAACATACTGCATATGGATCACTAACCCTATGATATACCATGTACTGTTTTGTTTCAATGTTACATGCTGCACATGAATCACTAATGCTAATATACCATGTATTGTTTTGGTACAATGTAACATGCTGCACATGAATCACTATCCCTAGGATATACCATGTACTGTTTTGTAACAATGTAACATACTACACATGAGTCACTTACCCTAGGATATACCATGTAGTGTTTGTTACAGTGTAACATGCTGCACATGAATCTCTAACCCTAGGATATACCATGTACTGTTTTGTTATAATGTAACATACTGCACATGAGTCACTAATGCTAATATACAGTGTATTGTTTTGTTACAGTGTAGCATGCTGCACATGAATCTCTAACCCCAGGATATACCATGTACCGTTGTGTTACAGTGTAACATGCTACACATGAATCACTGACAGTATGATATACCATGTACTGTTTTGTTCCAATGTAACATACTGCACATAAATCACTAACCATAGGATATACCATGTACTGTTTTGTTACAGTATATCATGCTGCTAATGAATCACTAATGCTAAGCTATACCATGTACTGCTTTGCAACAGTGTAACATAATGTACATGAATCACTAACCCTAGGATATACGATGTGCTGTTTTTTTTACAGTGTATCATGCTGCACATGAATCATTAATATTAGGATATACCATGTACTGTTTTTTACAATGTAACCTGCTGTACATGAATCACTAACCTTAGGATATACCCTGTACTGTTTTGTTACAATGTAACATGCTGCACATGAATCACTAATTCTAGGATATACCATGTACTGTTTTTTTTTACAATGAATCCTGCTGCATATGAGTCACTAACCCTAGGATATACCATGTACTGTTTTGTTACAATGTAACATACTGCATATGGATCACTAACCCTATGATATACCATGCACTGTTTGTTTCAATGTAACATGCTGCACATGCTGCACATGAATCACTAACCCTAAAATATACCATGTACTGTTTTGTAATAATGTAACCTGCTGTACATGAATCTCTAACCCTAGGATATACCGTGTACTGTTTTGTTACAGTGTAACATGCTGCACATGAATCACTAATGCTAGGATATACCATGTCCTTTTTTTTACAATGAATCTTGCTGTATATGAGTCACTAACCATAGGATATACCATGTACTGTTTTGTAACAATGTAACATACTGCACTTGAATCTCTAATGCTAATATACCGTGTACCGTTTTGTTACACTGTAACATGCTGCACATGAATCACTAATCCTTGAATATACCATGTTCTGTTTTGTTGCAATGTAACATGCTGCACATGAATCCCTAACCCTAGTATATACAATGTACTGTTTTGTTGCAATGTAAGGTACTGCACATGAATTACTAATGTTAAAATACCATGTATTGTTTTGTTACAGTGTGACATGCTGCACATGAATCACTAACCTTAGGATATACCATGTACTATTTTGTTACAATGTAACATGCTGCACATGCGTCACTAACCCTAGGATATACCATGTACTGTTTTTTTTACAATGTAACATGCTGCACATGAATCACTCACCCTAGGATATACCATGTATATGCAAAACTACTACAGAAGCTTAAACCATGCACTATGCCCCCAATAATATCCCCTCACACTTCCTCAGCACATCTGCAGATGCCATCACCCTCCCAATTAGTATCCTAATAAACCGCTCCATCCAAGAAGGTCTTGTTCCACAAATCTGGAAAAAAGCTTTTATCATTTCCCTTCATAAAGGAGAGAATAATACTAGCATTACCAACGTCCGGCCCATCGCCATCCTCTCTCCTATATCAAAAATTCTAGAAAAATGTATCCATTTACAACTCCTTCCCTATTTATTAGACAACAACCTACTTACTTCTACTCAACATGGCTTCCGCCCTAATCATAGTACTATGACAGCCCTCCTTTCATTCCTTGAAACTGTGAATAAAGCTAGAGACTCCGGTCTTACTGTATCTACCATCCTTCTTGATCTCTCCAAAGCATGCAACACTATCTCCCATAACCTACTGCTCACTAAATTGTCAAAGCTAAACCTATCACCTGCAACTCTCAACTGGTTCTCCAGCTATCTCTCAAACAGGCAACAAGCTGTCAAATGGAAAAAAGCCATCTCCTCTTTCTTAAACACCCCCACAGGTGTCCCACAAGGCTCCATATTAGGCCCCCTCTTCTTCAACATCTTCGTAAATGATTACCATCACTCTATACCCCATGCTAGCATCATACAATACACAGATGATTCTACAGTCATCTGTGCAGTCTCTTCCATTCCAACCCTTCTAAATCTTACCCAAGAAGCATTCTCCACCACAGAACAGTGGATGAAAAATAACCATCTTGCACTTAATGCAGCTAAATCAAAATTAATTATATTTACCCCCTCTAAAACAAACAGATTAGATAGACAACTATTCTCCATCACCAGTCAAAATAAAACTCCACTTGAACTGGTATCTGAAACCAAACTTCTAGGAGTTCAAATTGACGATAAACTTAAATTTGAGTCCCATCTACTAATAAACATTAAAAAAACCCACCAAAAACTCGGCCTGCTCTATCGACACAAGCAATTCCTCTCACCAGCAACCAAACTCACTCTCTCTACTACATTTCTCTTACCCTTTCTCCTTTACGGTGCCCCCTTTTAACTAATCTACAATCTTCTATTAAAACTAAACTAGCTACCTGTTACAACAAAATAGCCAAATTTGCCACTAGTAACAAAGCTTCAACTCATCACTGCGCATCACTCCATAAACTAAATTGGCTCGAACTTCCCAACTACCTCTCCTACACTCAGCTCACATATGCACACAAACTCATTTTCCAACCATCCCTCTGTCCCGCTCTTTCTTCTACCTTTAAAATTCACCAGACTCAAAGACTTGTCAGATCCACTAATCAAAACCTATTAGAAGTCTACAGACTCCTTCACCCCCAGGACAAAGCCTCCTCTCTTTTTCCATAGCTCGACTATGGAACTCCCTCCCACCCTCCATTCGAACCATCACTAGCCTTCCAACCTTTAAAAAATCTCTTCACTCCTACCTTGCATCCACATGGGAATGCTCGTGCTCCCTCCCCACATAAGCTTTCTCCACTTCCTGTATTCTCATTACCTTCAACACCCATATTTTGCTCGTAATCTAATTTCTTAATATCACCTATCATCCTGAATTATTCTGTGTAAAAAAAAAATATATTAGATATAACTTCACTCTATTATTATTTTTGTTGATAATTTTACTGTTTGTAAACTATACCTTGCTATGTCTTGTATGTTATGTAATGTAAATCTCTGTAACATGTATTCTTGTTGGAGCTTTTCTCCCCAGGACTCCATTGAAAATGGGTTCACTTGGCCCAATGGACCATCCTGGTTAACCAACAGCAAATAATAATAATAATAATAATAATAATAATAATAATGTACTCTTTTGTTGCAATGTAACATGCTGCACATGAATCACTAACCCTGGGATATACCATGTACTGTTTTTTTTACAGTGTAACATGATGTACATGAATCATTAACCTTGGAATATACCATGTACTGTTTTGTTACAATGTAACATGCTGCACATGAATCACTAACCCTAGGATATATCATGTATTGTTTTGTAACAACATATCATGCTGCACATGAATCACTAATGCTAATATACCATATATTGTTTTGTCACAATGTAAAATTCTGTACATGAATCACTAACCCTAGGATATACCATGTACTGTTTTGTAACAATGTAACATACTGCACAAGTCACTAACACATCATAACATGAAGGCTGCATGCTAGTAAAACAGAAATGAATGAAAACACATTTGCATATATCGTACATGTACATTATGGTTTTATTGAATCAAAACAAAGTTTGATTTTATCAATATTACATAAATAAAATCCATTATAGGAATCACAAAGACATTTAACAGGTAAATTAAGTCATATGCTAATTGCTTTGATTAATCATTTCATTTTCTAGGTCATTTATTAAAAATGTACGTGTGATAATGTAGTTTTAGAAACCAAAAATGCAGAATATCGATGTATAAAACTTGCTTTGTGCTGACAAGGATCTTGGACTGAATGGGTATGTTAGTATGAAGCCAATGTTTGAAACTAAGGAAGAAAAGGAAGTGGTGTGATATTTTAATAATTTTTATAAATTGCAGTTTTAAGTTCTTATGCATACACTACCAGAAGAAGCATTTTTGTGAAAGCTTGTTTTATAGTTCTGTGAAACTGCAAACCTGAACCACTGACAATCTGCCAACACATTAATATGTTTGAATAACTTATTAATCTGATATGTCTTCTAAAAATAATAATTTGTCTACTATGGTCTGTCTATACACTGTTTCTTATTCTTTGTGATTCTTTACTCTTCCCTGGACATTTACTTCTGTTCCTACTTACTGTACCATTTCGTGTACCCACTCTTTGTGTTCTGATAATCCCCTCCATCACTCTCTGACTAATATCCTCTACTCTCTCCCAGTTTGCCTCCATTTCTTCTGGAACTGTACTATTCACTTTCTGCTCACACACTCTTCTTTTTTGCAGTTTGCTCTGGCAATACACAAGCCTCGGGATTTATACCTCCTCCCTATTTCTGGTTTTAAAGCAAAGTTTCATCAAAAGCTCAAATCACCCTTGGGAAATCTCAGCTTAGTTTTATACACAAGCCTTCCTTTACAATTAGTCATTAGGTGAATGTCATTGAATTGTTTTAACAGTTTTCTCCTACTTTGTGAATATCATTGTGAGCTGAGCATAGATGCATGAGCTCCACTCAGCTTCCAACTTGGAGAGCTTTAATCAAGTTGGCCAGAAGGCGGTGACATGCTCTGCTAATTGTATAATATCCATATTCCCTCTTTATGCAAACAGGTGAGCTGCAGAGTCTAAGATCAAAACTATTCTAAAACAAAATTTTAGTTCAGTCCCACAGCCCTTAGCTCTAATCATCCTTAAAACTCCTGCTAGCAACATTTGTTTTCTGTAAGATTAAAAGCTCTGACATAGTGTATTGTCTTACTTACATTTATTTTATTTTATTTTTATTTTTATTTTGCATTTGTTGACCGGGCTAGTCCAACTGGATATATTTCCATTTTCAGCAAAGGCCCGGGGAGAAAAGCTCCACATTTAAACAAAAGGAAATACATTTTAAGCACAAATATCATAATACACATTATTACCTATTTCTAAACAAGAATAGTAAGAGTATGAGCAGGGAAAGAGAAATGAAAGAAAGTTATCAAAAGAAAGAAAAGGAAGTTGACTTTCTAGGGAATAAGTAACATCATGATGAACATACTAACATGTTTTCATACCAGGAAGAGAGAGTAAAGATCAAGGAAAGAGAAGCAGCAAAAGTGAGAGAGCAAAATAAGGAGACAAATACTTGTTTGAAAGAGATTTGTAGCCATAAGGAGGAAAGATGAAGAGGAGGAGTTTAAAGAGGTAGAGAAAGAAAGGTGAAGAGAGGAAGCAGGATGGAGAGTAAAGTATGGAGAGAAAGATGGATTAGATGAAGCAAATAACTTTAGTCAGGATTAGAGCAGGGACACATCCAGTGGCTTTTAAGGTAAATTCTGAGTTTTTGTTTAAACAGAACAGTAGATGCAATGGAAGTAAGTTCAGTAGGCAGTTGATTCCAGTGTTTTCCAATAGTATTAGAGAAAAGGGAGTCACCTGCTAGGTTATTGGATTTGGTTAAGGTAACTAGCAGCTTACTTGATGAACGGAGGGAATTCAGATTAGAGTAGGGGGTTATGAGGTTGGAGAGTATAGGTGTATTGTGAGGTTGGTAGAATGCTCTTTGGACAAATGTCAGTTGGGAATGAAGCAACATGTTTGACAGTTCAAGCTAGTTAAGTTGCTGCAGATTCAGACAGTGGTGAGCTCTGAAGGGTTTACCAGTGACAAATCTAGCTATATTATTGTACGTGGACGATAATTTTGAGAGATTATTTTTCTTAAGGTTAGTATAGATTGGTGAGGCATAGAGAAGAGTAGAGATAAGATGAGAGTGGGCAAGAGTAGCTTTGGCTTGGGAGGTTAAGAGTTTTAATTCTATAGAGCAGAGTTTCCTGTTTACAGATTTAATGTTATTATTGATATGACAATCAAAGGTAAGGTTGTTGTCAATCGTGACACCTAGCAGTTTGGTATTGGGGTCAGGTGATATAATGGTTCCATTGTTAGATAGGATAGTAAAGTCTAATGTAGGGATCTGGTAGTGGGCTTAAAGAGTAGGAGTTTGGTTTTAGCTGCTTAGGAGTAGGCAGCGTTTTGAGAACCAAGTTTCAACTTTAGAGAAAACAGCTTGAGTATTACTTTGAAGTTCAGAGATGGATTTAGCAGAGCAAATTAATGTGGAATCATCAGCATATTGTATACAAGTAGCCTGGGGATAGCTGTTTGTAAGTCATTTATAAAGAGGGAGAAAAGAAGTGGTCCAAGAATAGAGCCTTGGGGACGCCAAGTGAAATTGGGAGAAGGGATGAGAGTTTATTATCCCAGAGAACGGCTTGTTTCTGTTTGTGAGATAGGAACAAAACCAGTGGACAGACTTAGATTCTAAGGAGAGATTCAAGAATTTTTAAGAGAATAGAGTGGTTGACCATATCAAAGGCTTTAGATAGGTCAATGAAGAGAGCTGAGGACAGGGTGTTATTATTTCGATTCTTGTTAATAAGGTCTGTAAAGGTGAGGAGAGCGGTGGTTGTGCTATGAAAAGGCCTAAAGCCATGTTGACAGGGAGTGAGAATGTTGTTTTTTATTAGGTGGTCCATTAACTGATAATGGACACATTTTTCCATGTTTTTGCTAGTGGGGACAAGAGAGCTATGGGCCTATAATTAGAGTATTCATAGGAGTTACCTTTGTGTAAGGGTATGATGTGAGAGATTTTCCAGATGTCAGGTATGGTTTCTTCATTTATAGTTCTATTAATGAGAATAGATATGGGATAGGCAATTTCAGAGGCTGCTTTTGAAGGAATTCAGATGGGAGTTGGTCAGCAGAGGGGGTGCATGGTTTGAGTTTGTGAATACATTTTTGTATGATGGCAGTGAAGATGGGTTGTAGCCTAAAGGTTGGTAGTTTGAGGAGGCGGGTCGGGGATACTAGCGTTGTCACTAGAGAGGTGCGAGGCCAAAGAGTTAATAGTATCAATAAAGAAAGAGTTGAAAGTGTTGGCAGTATCAAGGGTGGAATTCTTTTCAGATCCGGTAGGGGAAGGAGTGGTAGTTTGTCCAGGGTGTAGAAGCCTGTTAAGGGTTGACCAGAATTTTTGAGGGTTATTGTGGTTAGCTTGTTGGAGATTACTATAATAAGTTCTTTTATCAGAGAAAATAGCTTTTTTGGTACAGTTTCTTAGATGTCTAAAGGTCTGTTGGTCTACACTAGATTTTCTAGCTCGCCATTTTTTCCATGCTTTCTTTCTAAGTAACATTTTTTGTCTTGTATCTTTAGATAGCCAGGGGGCAGGTTTAGATTTAATTCGGATGGAGCGATGGTGCATGATTATCTAGAATAGTTAGGAAAGTGGTGTTGAAGTAAAGCAGCTTCTTCAAGGGAAGTGTCTTTAGTGGGTTCCAATTGCAGGCCTTAATTCAGTTTTAAATTGAGGAGGGTTGAAACATTTGAGATTGCGAGGGTCCTATAGATAGGTGTATTGTTAGAGGCATTTCTTTGTCTAATAATAAAGGTTAGATTGTGATCACTAAAGTCATCAGGTTTTGTTCCAGACTGATATTTAAGTTGTGGTTTGTTAATGAGTATCCAATCTAGAGTGCTTTCTTTGTTGTTAGATTTATTAATCCTAGTAGAGGTGTTTATTATTTGACTAAAGCCATAGAGGTTGATATGGGAAGCTGGGTTATTAGTAGTTAAAGAGGACCAGTCCAGATTGAGGTCACCAAGAATTATGGTTTCTTGTGGATAGGAGGTGGTGAGCCAACTAAGGATATTTTCTATAGTAGTGGAATTATTTCCAGGAGGTAGATATATACAGATAATATAGATGGACTTTTTAGGGTTTAGTTGCAGCTTTGAGATGAGAAGTTCAGTCTTATTACTGTCTGGGTTATCATAGGGTATTAATGTTACACTAAGTTCTGTTTTGAATAGAATTGCAACCTCCGCCTTTTTTAGTTTTGCGGTCAAGTCTTAGGATGTTATAACCTGGAGGTAGGATTATATTATCTTTAGTAAAGGGTTTCAACCAGGTTTCAGTTAAACAGAGAATATCAAAGGAGTGATGTTGAAGAAGGAGAGATGGGTGATTTTGTTATTGACACTCAGACATATTTAGGTGACCTATGAGTACAGTATTTGGATTAGAGGTTGGTAGTGGTAGGGAAGAGTTTAGTGAAGTAGTTGCCTCATCAGAAGTGGTTAAGGGCCCTGGGTTGGGGTGGATGTCCCTCTACTAAGGTAGAATGCTTCTGTTCGAGGTAAGCTGTGATGGGGTATACAGTGAGTATCTTGGTTTCTTAATCAAGAGATTTAGAATTTTAATGTGGAACAGTCTGTGATATCTGGCAAGGAGGTAGCTAGGGATAGATGTAATGTTTAAATGAGACAATTTTACGCTTAAGAAATCAGAGGCAGTATGTTTGGGAGAGAAGTTAAAGTTGGGATTTGATTCATAATAGGTTAGGAAGTAGGGTAGTGTGAGGGCCAGAGAAATAATAAGTAGAAGTGTTAGCTTATTTAGAGTAGTTCCTGTTACAGGGGTCTTAGATATTGGTTTGTAAGTTTTGGTAGACATGTTGAGGTGTGACAGAGAGGAGTAGACTAGATATGGGTTTAGTGTATAGAGTGAGTAAATAACACAGGTAGATATCAAGGTGTCTGTGTAGTTTTTGGTGGGGAAGGGAGAATTTCCTGGCTCCTGATTTTTTTTGGACTCCCTCCTGCTGGGGCTTGCTCTCTTCATTCCATTCACCCTCTGGGCTCACTCTGCTCTCCTACCCTGCCCCCATATCCCACACGTCCCAGTGCTTTTACTCTTATTCACTAGGTTGTCACTCCCTCACTCTATCCATCCAATTATATGCACTGCTTGTTAATCTGGTTTCTCTTCTTAGACCTATAACATGCTCATGCTTCACCTATCACTTCTTAGTACACTCATATTGCTGTCTTTCCTCACTACTTATCACCAAAACATCCAGACACCTACTTTTCATCACACCACTAACCCACCTTACCATAGTACTGCATGTACATATCTCACCATCTCTCCTACAAGTTGTCAATATTAGTAGCCTCCAATATTTTCCACTTAAAGTAATACCTACTAAAGATTGTCACTGTAACCTTCAGTTATTCAACATGGAGGTTATCAAACAATTGAAACTTCTTACCAACATTGCCTCTAGGCTGCTACTTAGTGGTGACATCCACCCAAACCCTGGACCACTCTCAGATAACACCAAGCCTCCTAGTCACTCTAGTCTCAACACCCATACACATCCAATCCTTAACAGAAAAAAAATAAGACCTATTCCTAACAAACATTAATATTAGAAGTATAGCAGACAAATTAGACATCCTCCATGCCACTCTGGCCACATACTCCCCAGACATAGCAATAATCACTGAAACATGGTTAAAAGGAGGTACAAATGATAATGAAATACTACCTCCAAGTTACTCCATGCTACGGGTGGATAGACTCAGCAAAAGAGGAGGTGGAGTTGCTATACTCTTTAAAGACAATCTCACTTTAACTTTCCATGACTGCAAATCCCCACATCTTGACAGCGCAGAAATCATCTACACCACAATATATATAAATTCAAGAAAAATGCTTAATATAATTGGCTGCTATAACCCACCTGGAAATAATGCCCCAGCTATGTAGAGGACATCTATTGCACTGGGCAAGTAGTGCCCTTAGTCAGGAGGAATTCATAGTGGATTATTTTAATTTAGACTGGCTTGCACAATATAGACCACTGCATCCATCACATAAACTTACATGGTTTTACACAAACTATTCAAGAATATACCTGAATAGATAAAGCTAGTAAAAAACAATCAACCCTGGATTGGATATTATTAAATAACTCCTCTCACTCATACCAGTGAGGTTGCCTTCTTGATGGTCTGAGTGACCACCTACCCACATTTCTTATACGACAACACACATTCCCAGCAAAACCTACTATGTTTAAACAACTTGGAAAAAAACAACAGCATTCATCTTGACAACTTCCTAGCTGACCTACAAAGGTGCATTTGGACTCCACTCAAATAACTTGACCTAGATGACACAGTGAACCACTTTAATAAATCCTTTTCAGATATATTAAATGCACATGCCCCTGTTAGAACCATCAGAGTAAAATCAAACTATGCCCCCTGGCTAAGCAGAGACACTAGGGCCCTTTTGAAAACTAGAGATAAAGCCTGGGAACTATGGTGTAAGACTAACACAGTAGTTTCTAAACACCAGTATCAGGAACTTAGAAATGAGCAAAAAAGGCAATTTGGAAGGAGAAGATCACTGAAGCTATAATTAAAACCTCTTCAGGTTAACTTTTTCAAATAAGCATAGTACACAGATCAACACTTCAATTCCACAGTACATTTTTTTTTACCCAACTCCTTCAGATGTCAAATACACACAACCTTGTGTGTCTCACTTTATATACACACCCAAACTATTTGAGGAGGCTTTATTACAGAATTAAAACATGCAACAAATTGATTTTCTCTTGTGGCGATATTTGATAGAACTTGTATTAAAGAACAATTACATATTTTTTAATGGCAAATTCTTTCAGCAAATAAAAGGGGTTGCTATGGGGGCCGCATGTGCCCCCACCTATGCAAATATTGTATTAGCAGCCAATTTATATATCACTCAGAATACAAAGAATGCTGGATTTTATAGAAAAGATACCTTGATGACATCTGTATTTTGTGGACAACATCAATAGATAAGCTGAAAGAGTTTATAACCTACATATGGAATACTACTGAATTCTTACAGTTTACTTATACTATTTCCCATGGCACACTAAATTACTTGGATGTAACCATACAAAAAAAGCACAGTGGGTTTAAATCCAGAATATACAGGAAGGGGACATTTTCCAACTCCTATCTCTACTACATAAGTGCTCACCCTTTCCATAAAAAAAGACGCACAATAAAAAAAAACAATATGCCAGGTGTAGTAGAATGATGTCAGAAGAGGAAGACTTTCAGTTGGAATGTAATTTCCTAGGGAACCTATTTAAAGAAAGGGGGTATCCTGGGAGGTTAATTCAAGAGGTAAAAGCAGAAGTTTCAGAAGGAAGGAAAGATAGATTTAAACAGATACTGGGTGTGAATGTACTGACAGATGGGCAGATTATACAATGACAACAAAAAACAGAGAACAGATGTAAGAGGGCCTTCATTACTAAATATAATGGAAATGACAACAATGTGAAAAGCACTACTGAGAGGGAATGTGAGAGGTTTATTGCACTGGCTGACATAAAGGAGATAGAAAAAGCACCGTTGAGTATTGTATAGAAGAAAGCAGAAAATTTAAGAGAGATTTTAGAGGGTGACAAGAGTAGAACTAACACTCATCAAGAAAAAAGAAAGGGAACATTTAAAGGTGGATTATGTTCCTAATGTCCATTTATTTTACATAGAGAATCTGTCCATATAAAATATAGGAATAAATGTATAGAAGGAAAGAAGTATTACAACTGTAATATGGTAGGTTTAGTATACCTAGCACTGTGTGAAGCCTGTGACTCATTTTATATCAGAAAAACCAAAAGACAGCTCAGGAGAAGAATATATGAGCATAGCTATGATATCCAAACCAAGAATGAAAAAATGCCTTGTACAAGCATACCAAAAAATGTACAAAAGCTAAATTTTTATTCTTTTATTTTAGAGGATATACAAAAAAATCAAAGGTGGACCATGGCAAACACAAATTGAATACACAGAATTATGGTGGCAAGTCACTTTAGAAGCTAACAAAATCCCAGGTCTAAACGAAAGTATATCCATCACACCCCTGTTGAAAATGAGAGCTGCTAAGTTATAACAGGGAAAACATAAATAAGGCTTAGGAATACTTCTAACATGAAGATGAAATTAGTATAGTAGACTGTTTGATTTCCTATAGTACCAAGATATAATGTTTATGTAATAGATACATTACAAGTTTTACATTTTTAAAATGTCCACTAGATTAAGCTCTACCACTATATATCAGATATGCAGTATAGATTATACTTTTACAGATCTTGATCAAATTACTAATTTGATAATGCACTTATTTTATAAAATTTTAAGGCAGTGTTTACAACATTTTACATGCATTGTCTTACTTGTTATGTTTTTATATTACATGAGATGAAATTTTAGTTTTAATATTAAGGGGACTCAGTTATATGGAACATTAATTGGGGTGTTGATTTTATTGGATAATAAATAATTGAGTGTATATATAAAGAGAAAGACACACAAGGTTGTGTGTATTTGACATCTGAAGTTGGGTAAAATGAAAAAAGTAGTGTGGAATTCGAGCGTTAATATGTCTACTGTGCTTATGTGAATATAGTTGACCTGAAGAGGTTTTAATTATAGTTTCAGTGATCGTCTCCTTCCAAATTGCCTTTTTTGTTTATTCGTGACGGACTTGCCAATTTTTCTTCCTTTTGGTTAACTTAGAAATGAGGACAAAAAGTAAATAAAACAGGATAAAATAAATTTCTGTCATAACATTCAAAACACATACCAAAAAAACTTTCAAAAACTCTGGCCTGCTATAAACTCAGTCCTTTACCCAGGAAAATCTACTAAAACCAACCCCAAACATCTACAACAATTCCAATAAGATAGCTAGCATTTTTAACAAACATTTTACTGACTCTATAATTGCCCTTTCCAAGCAGTAAACCCCTACTCCTCATACCAAACTAGTCATGTCTCCAACTAGCAATGCCTCTTTCTCTTTCTCCCCAGTTCCTACAGCCACTATAAAAAAACTACTACAGAAACTAAAACCTACTACACTTGCCATAGATAACTTACTCAGTGAATACCTCAAAATTGCAACTGAATCTATAGCCTTCCCAGTATCAATCCTTATAAATAGATTCATTCTCGAAAACAAGGTTCATCAACTGTGGAAAATCTCCCCTGTAATCCCGTTTCATAAAGGGGTACCTTCCACAGAACTAACACTCTGTCATCTAATTGCTATTCTTTCACCTCTTTGTAAGCTACTCGAAAGGTGTATTCATCTTGAGGTCATGAAATTCTTAATAACAAATAACCTTCTCTCAAACAGTCAGCATGGGTTTCGCTCATTGCATAGTACCACTACTGCTCACTTATCCTTCACTAATACCATAAATCATCACAGGAATAATAACTTTGTATTTGCCATTCTTCTAGACCTATCAAAAGCTTTTGATATGGTCTGCCATTCCAAATTAATAGATGTACTAACTGAAATATCCTTCTCACCATCTTTCACAGCTTGGTTTACTAACTATTTATCTGGCCATCAACAATCTGTTCTATGTCAGGGTGACCCATCTCCACACCTTCCTTTATCCACTGGTGTCCCCCAAGGATCTATCTTAGGCCCTCTCCTTTTCTCCCTCTTTACTAATAATCTACACACACCTACTCCACATGGTTCTATAATACAGTATGCAGATGATTCAACACTTATCTGTGCTACCACTTCTCTATCAGCTCTTCATTCTCAAACACAGGAATCTTTCACTTCTGCTGAAACATGGTTAGCCAATGCCCATCTAATCCTGAACCCAAACAAAACTAGATTATTACTCTTCCAACCTAACAAGATGTCTATCACATGCCCACCATTTAACATAATAGCCAAAGACAATGCTGTCATCTCCCTGACAACCCATACAAAGCTTCTTGGAGTGGAAATAGACAATAACCTAAAATTTGGCTTACATGTCTCCCTAAAAATAAAAAAAATCCATAAAAACTTGGAAGTTTATATAGGCACAAAAGGTTCCTGACCAAAATGGCCAAAATTAGATAAGTACAAGCCCATCTGGTCTCCGGTCTACCGTATGCCTTTCTAATTTTAACTAATCTTAAGAAAACCGACTTATCTAAGCTAGCATGTTATGATAAAATTGCTAAGTTTGCATCTGACTGCCCATATAGAACACATCATTGTACAGCTTTAAGGATACTAGACTAGCTTGAGCTTCCCAACATTATTCTTTAAAACCAACTCTCTATAACTCACAGAATTGTAACAGAACTGACCAGAATCCCTGCACTACAGAATCTCATCCTTCCTTACTGTTCCAGCAGACCACTTTGCTCTAACAATAGGAACTTACTCACCATCGCCAAGGCCAACAACACTGCAGGAGAATCTTTATTTTCCAGCTATATATCTCAAATATGGAACTCCCTTCCTAACTCCATTCTCTCAATCTTATCCACTAACCACTTTAAGCCATCACTTAAAGCTTATCTAAAAAATAAGTGTCTATATTCCTTTATTAAGCCCCTCATGAATGCTCGGATACACCAACCATATCCAACCTCTTCCCTGGTGTTTAATCTTTTATTCCTACCAGCCTGTCTTAACCTTATATCTTGACATAAGTCATACTTTACAAATAGTACTAGCTATGTTCAAAGCCTAGGTTTTGTTGTCATGATGTAACAAATTTGTATTTTCTTATGTATACTACATTTTGTTTACTTTATACTTTATTGATTATTGTAATTCATGCATTAAAATTTACTGTTACTCATGGAGCTTTTCTCCCCGGGTCTCCGCTGAAAAAGGACCTGTATCCATTCGGACTTTCCCAGTGAACAAATGTTAAACAAATAAATAAATAATAGCTGTAATTACAATCATGTTGATAAAACTAACATAAAACTCAAATAACAAATATATCATCATTTATCAGATGTCAGAAGATGTGTTAGAATGATTGCATTATTTAAACAAATTAATGTGATAGGAGATTCTCACTATTTTAAGTTTGCAGTTTTACTTATTTATGACACACTTAGGGGTGGTGATGTAGTTTCAGAAATTGAAAATTCTGAATATAGATGGGTTAAACTTGCTCTGTGCTGACAAGCAATCTGGACTGAAAGGGCATGTTAGTATAAAAAGCCAGTTCTAAAATTAATTTGGAACAGGAAGTGGTGTAATGTTTTGAATTGCTTTGTTATATGTTGCTTTTTTTGAGTTCTTCTGCATTTGTGGCCATTTGGATTTACTTACTGTTTTTCTTGTAATTAATCTCATCAGCATTATTATGAAAGTAGTTAATTTCAGCAAAACATTTTCCAACAGCAAAACAAAATATTTTGAAATTTAAGTGAAATTTCTTAAATATATATAATCTGTCCAACTGTTCAGCTGTGCTACTATCACTGTCTTTAACCACTTTGATCTGAGTGAGGTAGACCAAAACATCATTTTCTGGGGCAGATGTATTTTTTCTCATTATCCATGTCTGCCTTGTCCTGAATGCAGAGGATGGGGTCTTCAACATCTGGGTCAGTGTTGCTTTCCTCACTGCCTGCATCAACCTTGTCCTGAATGTACAGCATGAGGTTTTCAGAAACTGGGACAGTGGTGCTTGTCTCACTGCCCACACTGGCCTTGTCCTGTGTGCAAGGCATAGGATCTTCAACAGCTAGGAAAGTGATACTTCTCTGACTGCCAACATCGGCCTTGTCCTGAGTGTAGGGCATGAGCTCTTCTGTATAAGGTACAGTGGTGTTTGTATCATTCCCCATGTCAGCCTTGTCCTGAGTGTAGGGCATGAGCTCTTCTGTATAAGGTACAGTGGTGTTTGTATCATTCCCCATGTCAGCCTTGTCCTGAGACTAGGGCATGAGCTCTTGTGTATAAGGTACAGTGGTATTTGTATCATTCCCCATGTCAGCCTTGTCCTGAGACTAGGGCATGAGCTCTTGTGTATAAGGTACAGTGGTGTTTGTATCATTCTCCATGTCAGCCTTGTCCTGGGTGCAGAGTATGAGCTCTTTGGTATTATGCATACTGGTGTTTGTGCCATTGCCCACATTGTCCATGTCCTGAGTGCAAGGGATGATGTTTTCATCATCTGGAACAGTGAAGTTTCTCTCACTATCCACATCAGCTTTGTCTTCATTGCAGGAGATGAGGTCTGCAGCAGCTGGGATTGTGATGTTTCTCTCACTGCAGGGAGTGAGGTCTCCAGCATCTGAGACAGTGGTGCTGATTTCACTAGACTGGTTGCATGGGTTAAAATCTGTGGATTCTTGGACAACTGTGCTGCTATCTCTGTCCAGTTCCACTTTGCTCTGATTGTTGGTGTTGTAATCATCAGTTTTTGGAACATCAGTGATATCTGTAAGTACTTCATACCGATCGAAGGTGACCAGATTACTTGGAAAAGGAAGGCACATGGGTAAGATGTAAATAATGGATAGTAATAGTGATAGCACTACATTTAATAAAGTAATACTAAACGTGCGTCATCTGACATCCTGATACACAAATTAAAGTACATTTAAACCAATTAAATACTTAAATATCAACTTTTTGCTCACTCTTCATGAAACCAAGGATGGCCTTCATAAACACTGTAATCAGCTTTGTATGGTTGGTGACTAAAACCACATGCCAGATACCTAAACAGTTCATAATCTTTCTGAAATATTATGGCGGGGGGATAGTCAGCTGTATACCTAGAGAAGAGCAACTATGAAGTAGGTATGCAAATGATATGAGCAACCACAATTCATTAATACATGAATTGTGGGCTGTAATATATAGTGCAGACAAAACAATGAGAGTCCAGTTGTAATTACAACACAACATAATTGGGCAGTGTCACCACAGTGAACTATACAGTAATTATTTGTGCAGCAGATCACTCTTGTACAACATAAGCATGTCATGTATGTACAGTGTTGTACAATAGTTACTTACTGCATTGTTGTGCAGGCAAACCCTTAGTGACAACCACACATACTAACCCTCACACACCAGTGACATCACAGCTATCTCACCAATGACAGTAGCTGAACAAGTAAAACACCTAATTTAAAAAAAGTAAAATAACAATAAATCCACAGTGATGGCCAGAGTGAAAGAAATATTAATGAATCACAGTTACCAATGACCAGAGAACAGGCAAATTACAGTCCCTCACAACACAAAATCCTGACTGTAAAACACATATTTAGCTTTGTGTCTGTTGGTGAAGCTTACTGTTCCTGTGCCAACAAATTGTTTTTATTTTACTGACTGAAGAAACTGTTCTATGCTGCATCCCGGACACCCAGGGGCTGCAGGGAACAGTTTGTAAGATATACAAAAGTAAACATAACATTATCACCTATGGCCAGGTAGCAAATCACATTGCGGAATACTGCACTGTGAAAATTGAATAGGTACAAAGTATGTGTTTGCTTACTGAAGCACCTGCAATGTGACACACTTATATAACTCAAATCAATACGTCTTGTTGCTGTTCAGAAACTGCACACTGTTTGTAGGTATCCCTGCAGGTGTCCAAGTTTCTGCATTTGCTGTACAGAGCAATTGTTGCCATATTTCTTAATTATAAACATGCTTTGGTTTATATCTTGTCCAGAAATTAAAATGCATGCAGCTGTATAAACACTGTGGTCATAGTACCCTGCCTGTGAGTAAACATGTCATGTGTACATGTTATGCCGTTTGTAAACCTTACACACCAGTGACATCATGGCTATCTCACCAATGAGAGTGGCCAAAGAAATAGAACACGTAATTTAAATACATTCTGTTGTATATAAATACCATGGTCATAGTGCCCTGTTTGTAATTAAACTTCCCATGTGTACATGCTATGAATAAACCTTATACACCAGTGACATCATGGCTATCTCACCAATGAGAGTGTCTGAAGAAATAGAACACCTAATTCAAATACATGCTGCTCTATAAACACTGTGGTCATAGTACCCTGTTTGTGATTAAACTTCTCATGTGCACATGTTGTGCACTGATTAAACCTTACACACCAGTGACATCATGGATATCTCACCAATGAGAGTGGCCAAAGAACTAGAACATAAAATTTAAATACATGTTGCTGTATAAACACTCTGGTCATAGTACCCTGTTTGTGATTAAACTTCTCATGTGTACATGTTATGTATTGAGTAAACCTTACACACCAGTGACATCGTAGCTATCTCACCAATGAGAGTGGCCAAAGAAATAGAATACCTAATTTAAATACATGCTGTTGTATATAAATACCATGGTCATAGTACCTTTTGTGATTAAACTTCCCATGTGTCCATGTTATGCCATGAGTAAACCTTACACACCAGTGACATCATGGCTATCTCACCAATGAGAGTGGCCAAAGAAATAGAACACCTAATTTAAATACATGCTGCTGTATAAACACTGTGGTCATAGTACCCTGTTTGTGATTAAACTTGTCATGTGTACATGTTATGCACTGAGTAAACCTTACACACCAGTGACATCATGGTTATCTCACCAATGAGAGTGGCTGAAGAATTAGAGCACCTAATTTAAATACATGCTGTTGTATATAAATACCATGGTCATAGTACCCTGTTTGTGATTAAACTTTTCATGTGTGCATTTACTGCACCGAGTAAACCTTTGGCCTGATTCTATTGTCTTCATAGTGCAGCATATAATGTACAAATGGACTCTCCTGTGTACTTCTACAACTGCCTTTATCCCATCTTCTATTCCTGCTGCAGACATGCACAAGAGAGTCCTGGAATGATCACAGTGTTTATGCAACATGTATTTTCATTTCTAGACAAGATATAAAATAGACGTTGTTAACCTAGTAAGTACCTATACAGAACCTACAGAACACATGGATATTACCAGCATGGGAGAAACTGAGAATGTAATACAAACTGAAGTGGGAGAAGGGATTAAGCCAGTTGTAGACTTACACAAAGCAGTCAAAAATATTGGAGACAAATGACCAAAATTAGCAACAGATTTCAAATATTGCTTTTATAAGCTCACATAGTTCACAGAATAACAAGTTTGAATTAGCGAGCATTTTCTGAAGGATATGAAGTTTGAACACAAATGTCTGACATTATTTAGTATCTTCAGTCCTCAATTATGTACCAGAAACACACAGATTTTATGAATATGAAGCAAAAATATGGACATTCTGTGAAATTCTACACAGTTGAGAAATATGCCATTTATAAAACCAGGCACTGGCCATAAACAAGCATAGGCCATAACTGAAAAACAACATTTCACAAGTGTTATGTCATCAATTCAATTCTAATTTTCCTTAGCAGGTGATATTTTATCAAACATTTCCTTCTTCTTAGCCTAAGCAGGTGCTATGTTCTCAGGTATTTCCTTCTTAGCAAACAGGATTTCACAAGTGTTATGTCATCAATTCAATTCTAATTTTCCTTAGCAGGTGATATTTTATCAAACATTTCCTTCTTCTTAGCCTAAGCAGGTGCTATGTTCTCAGGTATTTCCTTCTTAGCAAACAGGTCAGAGGGGACAGATCAGAAAAGATGCTGTATGCAGACAATGTGGCATTACCGGTAGACACTGAGAAAGATCTTCAAGAAAGGATAGGGGAATGGAATGTAAAACTGAAGGTAAATGGGCTGAAACTTGAGTACAGATAAGACAGTAGTAATGACAGCAAATGGGAAAATCAGAAGAAGCTGAGAACTGAGATAGACGGCAAAATACAGGAACAGATTAACAGCTTCAAGTATCTGGGAAGGGTGGTGTAGGAAAAGGGAAGTCTAAATCAGGAAGTCACTAGAATAATATGTTCATAGGTATTTACTTGGCTAATGACCACAAGAGCCTTTTTAAGCCGAGTCATGCATCCCAAATCTCTGACAAGTTCTGATACACTTGATAAGTGTAAGCAGGGGCTTGGGAGATGAAACATTTGCAAGGAGGGCCTGGGAGATGAACCATTCACAGGTTCCCTGCTTCCCTTAGAGACATGGGTGGCAAACCAGGGATGTATTTCTTGTTCCCCATCCAATTGTCCAAGTTACACTTGAATTGGGTTAGGGTGGAAATCTACTTCACATGGATGGGGGCCTGTTTCAGAGACTGGGTCTCTGGGATACGTACCTGTCTCTCCAGCAGGTCCTATTTATATCACAGGCAAGGTATAAGTCTTTATAACAGGTAATTCTGGCCCTGTTTGTTTTACTGATATGCAGGAGGTCCATCAGAGTGGGGTCTGACAATGCCCTGTATGACAGGCATAGATCTCCCCTCAACAGCCTGTAGGAAAGAGAATACATGGATAGGGCCTTGAGGCTGTCTACATAGGACAGTTTTAGTTACTTCCTGTATTCTTTTAGTGAGGAACCTCTGTGGATGTTCCATTTGTTGGATATGCCTGGCTAGGTACATACCAAAGGGGGCCCTGTACTCAATGATAGGTCTGATGAATGTTGAATACAGTGGAACAATGACTTCCTTGGACCTAGACACCATACCTTTGTTTATAAGTTGCGCAACATAGAATGATTTCCACACTACTCTAGACACATGATAGTCAAAGGCTAGATTACTATCTATGTGTGTACCCAAGTCCCTGACTACTGGGTCAACTCTAAGTGATGTGTTGTCAGTATGATAGTTACCAGGAATGGATGACTTCCCAAAGGATACTGTTATGCATTTCTTGGCATTTAGTTTTAGTCCAGGGCTCTGACACTGGTTGTTTGTCTATGTCAGCCCTTCCTGGAGAACATTTGTGTCAGTGCGGGATTCAGTGACAGCTCCTAATTTGCAATCATCTGGAAATTTAGTTAGCTAGAGGCTACTGATATTGGCCATGACTCCAGAACAGTAAATGCCAAAAAGGATCTGTCCAAAAAATGATCCCTGATGGACTGCAGTTGTGATTGGTCTCTTTCTAGAGGGGGGCTCACCAAGTCTAACTTCCTGAGTCATGTCTGTGTGCTAGTTGCCTATCCACTGGGAGAGATAAGGGTTTGTACCTAACCTCTTGAGTTTATCAACAATGCCTGAGTGGAATATTGTGTCAGTTGCCTTGGCCAGGTCAAGGCAGACAGTGTAAACCATTGTGCCCTCATCCATTCCTTTGGTGAACTTCTCAAAGAAGTCCACCAGGTTGAGTAGGCATGATCTGCCATTGACAAAACTAAATTGGGTTGGGTCCAGTGTCTGTAGATTTACTATATCATTACTGATCATGTCCATGACATTTCTTTCCATGGTTTTACATGTGACACTAATGAAATGTATGGGTCTGTAGTTTCCAGGGTCCATAGATGGCCCATCTTTGTTCAGAGGGTTGGCTGTTCTGTTCTTCATTCATGAGATATGAAGCCTGTTTGGAGGCTACAATTAAATAGCAATTCCAGATAGCCTGATAGGTCATGTCTCATGCTATTTAGTAGGCATCCTAGGATATTGTCTTGGCTACATGTAAATGCAGAAAATGACGTGATAATTATCCTTCATAAAAAAAAATATTCTACATAAACATCTGCTGTTACTGCTACTTGTTCAACAGATGGTGAAACAAATTATGTAGGAAACACAGGTTCAGGTTATGGTTAAGCACTTTACAGTTATAAAGCACAATAAAATAAACAGACAGCAAAACATTTCCAGGCAAGTTGCTGTCTTCATCCCAACCCATGCCTCTCCTATGTTAGAAGCCCAAATGTTTGAACAGGTGAATCAAAGCAGCTGGCTAAAGAAGATATTTTTCAACTCCTGGCAACAGAGGTACTGACCAGACACACTGGGTGAGCAGACATATCTAGGTGAAAAATATCTGTCATAATTTCTCTGTAGATATGTTGAAGTGTAATCCTGTACTATAGGCCTAGGTCATCCAGCTTTTAGATACGGTAAACAAAGCTTTAGTAAGTGTACGTTTTTGTTAACACAATCACCAGGAAACAAAAGTGAAGCAGAGGAACTTTAGAAAACCTCAGCAATCCTGACTTGCAACCTGACTCCTCCCACATGAAGGTGGTCGAAGAGGGGAGCTTGAGATTCTTCGACATGCCAGCACTAAGAATCCACCCAGCAAGACATGGGGAAGTTATATATAAAACTTCTGTTCTTGCCTTCCACACAGCGCACATATTGTAGCTCATAGGTTCATAGTAGGCTATCTGCCCTAGGGCATTTATAAGCCTAGCCAGAGTGTGTTTGGCTTTCGCCACCCATTTTAAATGAATTTTGCTATGCCCTTTTTCGAGGTTAGTATACTGTGCCTCTGTCTAACAGTGACACAGAAGTGATACCCGGGGTAAACCTACTATCTCCCATCCACTCATCAAGATTCCTCTTGAAGAGAGTCAATGTGGGACTCTGCCTAACCTGGACTGCGATTTTATTCCAGAGTGAAGGGAGCCTCTGGGTTATGAATCTGTCCCTCCAGCATGCCCTATTTATTTCAGTGCTGAGGTTCAAGTCGCTCGAGCGCATAGCTCGATGGGATTTGGATTTTCTGAGGTGCAGCATGTCCATTAATTCCGGGTTGGACATGGCTTTATACGTCAGGCACAGATCGCCTCTGAGCAGGCAGTATGCCACTGAGTAGAGCTGGAGTTTCTTTAACCGGGCAGCATATGGCATCTGTTTGAGCCCTTTGATCCTCTTGGTGAGGTACTTTTGGGATCTTTCCAGTTGCTGCAGGTGTCTGGTAAAGTACATCCCAAAAGGGGCATTGTACTCAATTATGGGCCTGATGAGGGATGAATAAAGAGGCACGATGATCTCCCCTGATCTAGATGTGAATCCCTTCATGATTAGGTGGGCTATATAAAATGTTTTTCTAACCACTTTGGCCACGTGGTTGTCAAATGAGAGATTGCTATCAACTTGGGTCCCCAGGTCCCTAATTACTTCTTCGTACTTAATGGATTACCACTTATGTGGTCATTTGTGGGCACTTTGCTTTTGCCAAAGGGGATGACTATACACTTTTTGGTGTTTAGCTTGAGGCCATGGCTCTGGCACCAGTTGTCTGTTTCTATGAGACCCTTTTGTAGGATGCTTGTGTCGGATGGAGAGTCTATTATGGCGCCCAGTTTGCAGTCATCTGCGAACTTGGTCAGCCACAGTCCTTCCATGTTAGCCTGTACCTCCGAGAAATATATACCGAACAAGAGAGGTCCCAAGACCGAGCCTTGTGGGACGCCACTTGTAACTGGTTTGGAGCCTGACATGGCTCCAGCAATTCTAACCATGTGGGTTCTGTCCTTGAGCCAGGTTGCAACCCATCTAGTGACATAGGGGTTTATATTTAAGCTGGTGAGCTTATCTATAATGCCCAAGTGGGGTATTGTATCGAAGGCTTTTGCGAGGTCCAGGTAGGCTGTGTGGACCACCTTCCCCTCATCAATGGCCTTGGTGACTGTTTCAAGGAAATCGACCAGCTGTTCCTCTTATCAAAAATGTAGACATCCACTAGGTCACTAACCTTCAGGAAGACAGACCCACTTCCCAGCTTTTTTTTCGGGTATTAAAAAAAACAACAGGACACAAGGGGCTGGTTCCAGATCTCAGCAGCCATATTCTATTATTGTAAAATAGAGTTTTACATAGTAATAAGTAGTCTTTCTTTCCTCTTCTTTACAGAAAATGGAATATGCTCCTTGGACCCATAACTGTCCTAACTTTACATCAGAAATGGAAGGAAAAAAATGTACATCATGATAATCTCCTATCTGGACAGTCAGTTCATTGTAGCTTGTAACTATCACCTGTTGATCATGGCAAGGGATTCTGCCTTCAACAGACTTCACATTACAATAAACTAGGACAAGTCACATCAAAAATGATTAAATCAGTCCTTTTTTCCTAGTGTTCTTTCTTTAGATAAACAATGTAAAAACCCTGCTTCCTTTATTAAGATTCATGGTGCTGTAGGGGGTGGCTTCCTCATTTATGTACCAAGCCAAGATATCAGTAGGAGTGTTTGCCCTAAATTTTACTGTTTTTTTAGGCACAGGTTGTAATAATTCAGCAAGTCAAAGTCTGTGTGTAGAAGATGGGAAGCTCCTTGTGTTTCACATAAGCCTGCTCTTATTTCAGTTTAGAGGTGTATCTGGACAGCTTCACACTATCGTTCCTCATGTCTGGCATGACAGACCATATGAGATGCTCCCAACTAGTTCTCATTGGTTTTAAATGTATGTTTGGTATTATGGGTTATACTACCATGTAAGACACAAACATTCCTAATGAGCAGCTCTTTTATACGTGGGCTGTCAGTTCCCTGATGTCTACCCTCTTGGGGATACTACATATATGTTATGACTCAAATGTGCAGATGGGTGTGATAAAGTTAGGTTAGTTGTGAGGAACTCGCTATAATGGTATAGCTGTAACAGTAGTTAAGTAATGTATAAGAAACAGAAAAAAAACTTTGTTATACACAGGAAAAGAAAATTTTCTTTTGAGGAGGACTTGTGATTTATTCACTACTAAATATTCCTTCCCTATGACTTTTGCTACAAATATCAAACCACAACAAACAGACGTGAAAGAAAAGCACCCGACATTCCACTAGTGCAGAAAGGAATAAAAAGGCAAAGTCTGTTTACAACTTCACCCTAGATGTAGCAGCTTAGGAAAAGGGAATTATGGGTAAGAAAAAGTAAAAAAAAAAAATACCTCCTGCATTATTACACCTACAAACCATACCACACAATTCTTCCCCTCACAAAAAGGTGGCAATAATAATGAACACTCTCAGGGGAGGGTTGGACATTACAGAAGGACATCATTAGGGACATTTTTTTTTTCATTTTTCTGGCTCAGAAAGCATCCAAAGAAGTCAGAACCAGGTAGTGCTCCATTAAATGTTAAGAGACAAAACGAACAGGAGAATTTATCACTTCCTCTGAAAATACCAAGATTTGTAATGGAATCTTTAACTGTTAATGAAATAGTGTGCAACAAACTTTTATAACTTATAGAATCTAGCAAACACTCCTAACACAAAACATAGACAGAATACAAACCTTACTAGTCTCTCGAGCCTCACAAACATTATCCTATCTTTTTGGTACACCTGTAGAAACATCTGTTGGTAAACCAAGAGTTTCCAATATCTGCAACCGAGATATTGTTAGAAACTCATTACACCAAACTCAACTTCAAAAAACACACATTTATGTAAATTACACTGTCAGCAGTACATTAGAAGCTACAGTCATACAGATTGTATTTTTTTATTCATTAATCTTTGTCCATCCAGCTCTACATCAAGAGGGCTCCATCAACTGCCTACATGCATTAGTTTGCTCTGAAAATGATAACCGCACACTGGAGCTGTACAAGGTGGTCACACTGTAATTAAGAGCTTATGTACTTAAACAACCCAACGGTCCCCCCAGTTCCCAGTCAGTTCGGCTACAAACGGGCCCCTCCTTGCTGGGGTCTTGGCTGGTTCCTTCCTCTTCATCAGTCACAGTTTGATGTGATGTAGTAAATGTATAATAGCTCCCACTTCTCACATTCACCTGTTGCCCCCTCTAGCCACTATCAGGTACCTTCCTGCCAGTCAAGGAAAAAAATAAGATTCATATCTACACTGTTAATCAAAAAAAAAAAAAAGAAGGAACTCCCAAGAGGATAGGCTGTTTGTAGGAGATGGCCATTTACTGGGAATGAAAAACATAAAACTGATCCATCATGGATGGTCCAAAAACTGACTGAACCTTCAGCTAGATCAAACATGCAATAAGTATTTTATTTTCCTTCATTAACCGGTGTAGGATGCTAATCCAAATGGACATTTCAGGCTTAGTGTGGAAAAGACGTAAATAGAATGATCAGGTTTCTTCAAGGGGGTTGTGAGATGGCATAATGGTTAAGGTATTTACCTCACAAACACAAAGTACAGTGTTTGATTGTCACCTTTCAGAGACATAGCATAGGCTTAAAATGACCCACAAAGGCAGCTAGCCTAGTACTTACCTATGAACCTATAAGTCTAAATACACAGTAAGTATAGTAAAATATTATCGCAGTTGCAGCCGAACAAAAAAAAAACTGTGATATATAAGAGAGGAGGAAGATGGGCAGTAATGGGAAAAATGTAGCAGAGGATTAGTATGTGGGGTTATTAGAAACTAAAGTAGTTAGTGTGAGATGGGGATGAAGTCCATGGAAGACTGCTAGTTACAAAATGGGGCCTAAGGTCACATAGTTTCAGCTAAGTTGTGTATTAAAGAAGCATTTACATGTGTTCTCTTTGAATAGGAAATTTTTAGATGGTGAAGAAGTTTATTTTAGATGGTGTGATATGTTCTCCATGGGTCCCGTCATCATGTGGTACCCTCCATATGAGAACCTCACATCTCCCTTATTAATAAATACTAACTTCACACTCTTATAACCATGCAGGAAAATAAAAGCATGGCACATAGACAGAAAAGAAATGGATCTTTTTTACTGCAAAATGCAATTGGGGTTTTAAAATTGAGTAAAGGAAATCAGAATTTATACTCATTTTATGCACAGATAATCAAGGCTTGCCACCTTTCCAAATGTGCAATGTGTGACATTTTTTGCAGAAAAGCATAATTTTGCAAGGCAATCTATACCCACAACTCGAAGAAAGAAATGTACTTCACTTTTTTGGCAAATTAAAAGGTTAATATTATATAATTTGGATTGTTTCAGTTATTTCACATAATATTAAAGTGTTTAAGTTACAAAATAATTGTTTTATGGAACTTTTACAGGAAACTTGGGAAACACATTGTGTTCTAAAATTTCAGAACATTTGCTATGTATATATATATATATATATATATATATATATATATGTGTGTGTGTGTGTGTGTGTGTGTGTGGATATATATATATATATATATATATATATATATTTATATATATATATATATATATATATATATATATATATATATAATATGTGTGTATGTGTGTAGATATATATATATATATATATATATATATATATATATGATATATATATATATATATATATATATATATATATATATATATATATATCATAGGATCATAGGAAGTTACTAGGCTAATGGTCCAAGGGCCCTTACAAGCCTAGCCAAATTTTACCCTTGTTACCATAATCAGCAGCTGTTGCCCTTGTCCAGGAGGGACACAGGTGGAATCTCCAAGGGTGAATTTACAGTTACCCATCCAATTGTCCAGATTGTGTTTGAAGAGGACCATTGAGGTGCTCTGTTTGATGTGAAATTTGAGTCTGTTCCAAAGGTGTGGTAACCTCTGGGAGACAAATCTGTCCCTCCAGCAGGTACTATTGATGTCACATACCAGGTTTAGGTCTTTAGAATGAGTAACCTGTGTGCCATTTGACTTGTGAATGTGCAGCATTTCCAATAAAGCAGGGTCAGAGATCGCCTTATATGCAAGACAGAGATCACCTCTGAGTAGTCTGTATGAAACAGAATAAAGTGAGAGTGATTTCAGCTGATCCACCTAGAATGCCTGCTGAAAACCTTGAATTTTTTTTGTGCAGAACCTTTTTGGTCTCACCAATTGTTGCAGGTGCTTGGAAAGGTACGTACCAAAAGGGGCATTTTACTCAGTTATTGGCCTAATGAGTGAATAGTACAGGGAGGTGATAACTCCACGTTTTCTGGAGGCAATGCCCTTACTTATGAGGTGAGTCATATAGAATGCCTTTCTTGCCACTCTGGAGACATGGTGATCAAAGGCAAGTCAACCTGAGTGCCCAGAGCTCTCACCACTGAGTGCATACTTAGGGTATTGCCATTGATGTGGTAATTTGCAGGAACATCACTCTTGCCAAAAGGGATGATAATACATTTTTTGCACTGAGTTTGAGGCCATGTCTTTGGCACCAGTCATTTGTTTGCATAAGACCTTCTTGAAGGATATTGACATTGTTCGGAGATTCTATGACCGCATCCAGTTTACAGTCATTAGCAAACTTTGTTAGCCACAGTGCCTTGATTTTAGCTTGTACTTTGGAGAAATAGATTCCAAAGAGTAGAGGTCCCAGGACCAGTCCCTGTGGAACACCACTGGTAATGGGTCTGCTGTTGGAGGTCGATTCCCCTATATTTACTGTATGGGTTCTATCAGAGAGACAGTTCACAACCCACCTTGCGATATAAGGGTCTTTGTCTAGCTGGGAAAGTTTGTCAATGATACCTGAGTGAGGGATAGGGTCAAATGCTTTCGCTAGGTCTAGGTAGGCTGTATGCACAGATTTCCCCTCATCCAGGGCCCTTGTGACTGCCTTGAAGAAGTTCACCAGACTTCACAAGCATGATCTCCCCTTGACAAATCCAAACTGGGTAGGATCTAGTGTTTGGAGATTACCTATATCTTTGTTGATAAGGTCCATGATGATTCTCTCCATGGCCTTGCAGATAAGGCTAGTCAGGGTAATAGGTCTGTAGTTGCTGGCATCAGTAGAAGCACCACCTTTGTGTAGGGAGTAACAGTGGCTGTTTTCCATTCAGCTGGGATGAAGCCGGTGTTTCAACTGTGATTGAAAAGAGTAGCTAATGGTGATGCCAATTCTTGTTTCAGCCCATGTAGGACGCAACCTGGGGATGTTATCATGTCCCATTGATGCTGTGTTTTTGGCCTGAGAGAGGGCATTTACAACTTGCTCTTTAGAGATACAAGGTAGGGATGTCATGAAGTACATGTGGCAGGATGGGGGAGTGAAGTTTTCCCCGAACCTGTTGGCTGGCAGGTTAGCTATGTCTACCGCCTCAATGTATGTGTTACCATTAACTACCAGTTTGATGCAAATCTGAGCCTTACCTTTCAGGTTACAGATGCAGCCGTGGTGGTGCAGTGATAGCGTTGTTGCCTCACGGAGGGCCTTCTGTATGGAGGCTGCATGTCGTCCCCGTAGTCAAGTGGTCCCTGAAAGACATGCGTGAATGGGTGTGCCTTCACTGAAGGTTGGGCATCGGGCTGGCAACTCGGCACCATAAAAATCGACTGCCAATCATTAGCGGACCGGAGTTCCACTGTGGCGAAAGTCGAAAAGACAAACAACAACAACCTTTCAGGTTACAGATGTAACTAAAGAACGCCTTATGGTTGCCATTGGTTGAGGAAGCTAACTTGGATTCGTAGTTCATAGGTTCATAGGTTAGTACTAGGCTATCGGCACTAGGGCCTATACAAGCCTAGCCATAACAATTCCCTGGCTATTTCTTCCCACACTATTTACTTCCCTGAACCCCTGTCTAGCAGGGCAACTGACATGATCCCTGGGGTGAATTTCCTTTCTCCCATCCAGTCATCAAAGTTCCTTTTGAAGAGGGCTATATATATATATATATATATATATATATATATATATATATATTTATATGTATGTGTATATATGTATATATTTTTTTTCAGCATGCAGCTACCACATAGGACCTGTCCAGCACAAAGAAGGACAGGTGGTAGTCCTAGCACAAACATGCTCTCTGCAAAGAGTCCATTAAAAGGACCACAGCCAATAAAGCATCTCAGTTGTAAACTATTTACTAGAAACTTTTGGGTCTGACTTGTCTGTTTTAAAACACTACAATCCATTTTTGTAGTAAAACAGTAATTGAATTTTAGGTAAAAACTGCAACATTCCATCCAAACTGTGATTGCATCTTCCTTAAAAGAGATACAGTAATCAATCTTTCAAAGAACAGTACAACACGACACAACATTAACTCTAGTATTAGCTATGATTTATTAACCTAAAATGAGAACAGGGAACGTATCACACCATTATGTGGGAGACTGGTCAAGTGATCTTATATTTAAATCTACAGCAAAACAGGTCCCTGATGTAAAAATCTTATCTTTTCTGCCACGTGGTGTTTAGCCATCTTAATGGAAGGTCCTGAAGCTTCAAAGTATTTTCCGACTACCTCAACCCCCACAGTAAGCTCTGGAGCTTGGCTTGGACCAGTCTGCCTAACCAGTTTAAACTGCAGCCCCTGGTATAACTTATTCAGTCTCATCAGAGGAGTTTTTGTTGAAGGATTCATTTGGTTCTTTTCCTGTAAAAGGAATGCTATGTTCTACAAAAATAAAATTGTTACTAGAACAATGTTATTGGAATTGTGCCATTTGACAATAGACTAAATTATATGGTACAGCTTATGAAAACTATTTGTGTGATTCAAGATTTATGTATGTTGCAAATAATGTAAACAGTTATATTTTTTGTATGTGATTAAACAAGTATTGGAGAAAAAAGGAATCTTACAAACACCAGCAGTATAAGTGAGGACTAGTTACTAAGTTACTGTGTTGTACAGTAAGGTGTGCAAAGTCCCCCCTGCTACACACACACACACACACACACACACACACACACATACACATAGATCCACTCTAGTAGCCAACAGGCAAATCACCCCTATTTATCATTCTTGTCAAATCTAATTGTCCTTTCAGTGAGCCTAACCCAACTTCAGGGTATCATCCTAAGTACTTCACCCATAAATCTTCAGGGTCTGCTACAGTGCTCATCGCTCAACTCCCAGAATACTGTGCTGACCCTAGTCTTGTGCCCTCTGTCAACACAGGTCAGCAGTGTGCTATCGCTAACTCTTAGTTGATTACCAGGCTAATGACCACAGGTGGCATTTTTAAGCCTAACTATGCTTCCCAAGAATCAAACCCTGTACCTTGTGTCTTTAACGTAAACACCTTAACCATTATGGCAACCCCCAGTTTTTACCCCATCTGTGGCAAGTCTAATCAAATGAGGTGTTCTAAGTTAGTGTAGAATTTGCTGTATGATTACTAACTGTTCAGTGCTTCTACCAACTGAAAGAATAACCTGTGAGAAATATAAATTTTTAGGAAACATAGAGACAAATCTCTCACATCAGTTCACTAATCAGTAAGCATCATATATCCACAACACCAGTTACCACACACACTAAGTGCATAACTTGTGCTGAAACTGTAAGGACAAAATTGCCAGCCCACTAGAACACACTAATAAGTCTCACATAAGGCAACACCCAATTGTTTGACACTCACACATACTGCATATCTACACAGTTCACCCAAGAGCCACCAAGGAAGCAGGCCTAAACCAATAAGGCCACCTGCCTACTAAATCTGCTTCCACATAGTTTAGTCAGTGGTGACTTTATTGTTAGGCACTCAGACTTCACAATCACCAGACTGGACAAGAACAGGGAGACTTTAAATTCTGTAACGTGCCAGTATCCATGATGGCACAAGGGCCCTAAGTTCCAGAATGTCAGGAGTTTAGCAGAATATCCCCGATATTCCTCATATCTTTGCCCTGTCCATTGTAAAATGTATGATTTTCTGGTAATATCACTGAGGATTTCTGTCAGCTAATAATACCAAATGTTACAGTCTCATAAGTGTTATTGTCCAAAGAATGCATATTGCTGCTAAAATCTGGAGTTGTATTAACTTTTTAAGTGACTTAGACCTAATACTTCAATGTTATGTAATATAAACACACGGTTCCCCTTCAAACTGTCTAAAACCCATAACATCTAAAATCATAACATCGAAACCATAACATCTAAACCCATAACACTGAATTTCATAACATCTAAAATGTGCATCACAACATCGAACACTAGAAATCACGTGAAAATAACATCCCCTCCGCATATAACAACACCAGACTAAGAAACACACTTTTTACTACGTTTCTGCAGGGGTGCAAGCCCCCTAAATTAAATATACCAACTCCGAGATCGCTCTGCAGTGGGAAAAAGTTAATTTCCTAACCCCACTGTATCGCGATCGCCATAAAGAATGTACACATAATGTCTGTATCACTTACCTGTATGGCCTAAAACTGCATACAGATTGGCAAATTAAACACTATATGTTGTGTCTTTTGGCTTTTCCCGGTTAGGGGTCGCCACAGCGGAACTCCGGTCCGCTAATGATTGGCAGTAGATTTTTACATGCTGAGTTGCCACTATATAAATAATAACTATAGAAATAAAAACTACAGCATCTCATACACACACACACACTGCATTTCCTGAGATTAAATTTCCATTTGTTTTAATGTCACACAGATCTTTGACTCTGGCCTCTACCTGCCATCAGTTGGCTAGCGTATTAGACATCATTCACAAACCTAAGGCAGGTATACATTTATTTTATCCACTGTTGACCAGGTTAGTCACACTAGACCAGTGTTCCACTTTCAGGGGAGAGCTACGGTAGTATTCAAAGGTTTATAGGTGTATAATAGGCTAATGACCACTTGGGCCTTTATAAGCCTAGCCATGCATCCCAAACCTATCCTGTAAGTTTTTTGAGCCTTAGAGGTTATTTTAAAGGATATATGTAAGCTGGGGTATGACTTACAGACTGCCTGTGACCCTTAGAGACATAGCTGCTACACCTTGGAGAACATCCAATTTCCCATCCACTGGTACAGATTATGCTTGAATATGGTTAGGGAATTCTCTGAGATATATACTTGACCCACCAACATGTCCTATTTATGTAGCAAGCACGGTTCAAGTCCCTAGATCAAGTAGTTCTGATGCTGTTGGTTTTGTGGGTGTACAAAATGTCCATTAGAGAGGGATCCAATGATGCCTTGCATTCCAGGCACAGATTGCCCCCTCATCAGTCTATATGAACGTGAGTATAGAGAATGGGCTTTAAGGTGTTCTGCATAAAATATGTTTTATTCCTTTTGTGAGTAACCTCTGTGAACATTCCAGTTGCTGCATGTAGCTGGTCAGGTACATCCAGAAGGGGGAGATGTACTTTCTAATGGGTCTGATGAGGGGCAAATACAGAGGAATAATGACCTCGTTGGACCCAGATATCATGCCCTTGCTTATAAGTTGAGAAACAGAATGATTTCTTACTGCCCAGGTTACTATCACCTTATGTCACAAAATATTTGGGTCCACTCTTAAGGGTGTGTTATCAATGAGGTAGTTTCCTAGGGTGGCCAACTTCCCAAATTGCACTGTTATGCATTTCATGGCATTGAGGTTTAAGCTGTGGCTTTGGCGCCAATCACTTGCTTGTGTTAGTCCTTCCTGTAGTATGTTAGTGACTTCGAGCGATTCTATGTCTACTGCTGATTTGCAGTCATCAGCAAAGTTGGTCAGTCAGAGAGAGGCCTTTGACAATGGCTTTGACTTCCGAGAAATAAATGTCAAAAAGGAGTGAGCCCAGCAAGAGCCATGAGGGACTTGACTAGTGACCTGCCTCTTTAGGAGGGGATCTTCCCTATCATAACTTCCTAGGTCCTATCTGGAAGCTAGATGGCTATTCAGAGCATAACATAGGAGTTAATGCCTAATTCCATGAGTTTGTTTACAATACTTGAGTTGGGTATTGTATCAAATGCCTTGGTCAGGGCAAGGTAGGCAATATACATTGCTGTGCCCTCATCCACTTCCTTTGTGATGTTTTCAAAGACGTCCATCAGGTACAGTAGGTATAATCTGCCTTTAACAAAACCAAACTGGGTCAGATCCATAGTTAGGGTTTCCTATGCCATTATTAACTATACCCATGATAATACTTTCCATGGCTTTGCATATGAGACTAGTCAGGGTTCATTGATGGACTGTCTTTGTGCAGAGGGATGTCTGCTGCAGTCTTCCATTCACATGGCACGAAACATGTCTGGAAGCTATTGTTAAATATTGACTCCAGAGGTTCAGATATGTCATGGTTCAAGCAATTTAGGAGGTATTCTGGCATATTATCAGGGCACATCAGTACAGCATTCTTAGTCTTAGAGAGCATATTTAGGACCTGCCCCTAATGGTAATTTAGGGGGTTATGTTTGATAATATTATTTGTGAGGCAGCCAAGGGAGAGAGGGGGTAAAACTGGAACTGAATTTGTTAGCCAGCAGATGTGCTGTGTCTTCCACCTCCATTTAATTGGCTCCATTAGGAATCAGTTTCTGTGCACTGGTGTGTTCTACCTTTGAGGTTTCAGACAGAGCTAAAGAAAGCCTTGTATTTATCTTTGGCCTGGTTGACTATCATTATCTTAAAATAGGTTTTGGTAGACTTAATTTGCCCTGTTAGTTGTTCAGCCTGATTAGACACATTTTTATCCTGCTGACTGTTGCACTTCTCAGCTATGACTTTTTTTCCTTTTGTTGTACAATCTGTTTGGATTCCACCAGAGTGGTTTGCTTTTTAACTTTGTTCTGGACTTTTTCTGGTAGGCACATTCTGGCTCTATGCTTCCAGTTAACATGATTTTATAGGATTATTATGCGGAATTCTGCAAAGGCAGCTGTGTTCCCTGGATTTGGAGGGGCTTGAAATTTGGTCAGGTAATCATAGGTTCATAGGTTTATTGGTAGGTAATAGGCTATTGCCTCTAGGCCTGTATAAGCCTAGCCAAAAAAGGTATCCTGGCTTTCACCACCCGAGAAAATGATTTTCCTGTGCCCCTGTCGAGCAGAGCCACAGAGGTGATCCTCGGGGTGAATTTCCTATTTCCCATCCAATCATCAAGATTTTTCTTGAAGAGTGCTAATGAATAGCTTTGTTTGATATCAATACGTAGTTTGTACCAGAGTGTGGGAAGTCTCTGGGACAGGAATCTATCCCTCCAGCATGTTCAGTTTATTGCAGTGACAAGGTTTAGTTCCCTAGAGTGTATAGCTCGGAGGGATTGGCATTTCTTTAAGTGGATCGTGTCCAACAGCTTTGGGTTTAGCATAGCTTTGTATGTTAGGCAGAGATCGTTTCTGAGTAGGTGATATGTGATGGAGTAAAGCTGGAGTTTTTGAGACGGTCTGCACAGGGCATCTGTTTGACACCGGCAGTCCTCTTTGTGAGGTATTTCTGCTGCCTTTCCAGTTGTTGTGGATGTCTTGTGAGGTACATACCAAAAGGGGCGTTGTACTCTATAATGGGTCTAATGAGTGATGAGTAGAGGGGAACAATGACCTCTTTTTTCCCGGATGAGAAACCTTTTGTGATGAGGTGTGCCACGTAGAAGGATTTCCTGACTACTGTGGTGATGTGATTATCAAAGGAGAGACTACTGTCCACCTATGTCCCAAGGTCTCTTATCACACTTTCGGTGTTAAGTAGACTACCACCTATGTGGTAGCTCATGGGTACAGAGTTTTTACCAAAGGGGATGACAATGCACTTTTTGGCATTGAGCATGAGGCCATGGCTTTGACACCAGGCATCTGTCTCCATGAGACCCTTTTGTAGGATGTCCACGTCGTTAGGAATTTCCATTATGGCTCCTAGTTTGCAGTCGTCTGCAAACTTCATTAGCCAAAGACCTTCTTTGTTAGCCTGTACTTCAGAAAAGTAGATACCAAACAGGAGAGGACCCAGGACTGAACCCTGTAGTACTCCACTTGCCACTGGCCTGAACTCGGATTTAGACTCTGATACTTTCACAGTGTTAGTTCTGTCAGTGATCCAGTTAGCAACCCGTCCTGTGACAGGGATTTATACCTAGTTTAGTGAGTTTATCTATAATTCCAGAGTGGGGGATGGTGTCAAAATCCTTGGTGAGATCTAGATAGGCTGTGTGAACCACCTTACCCTCATCTGCGGCTTTGGTGACTGCTTCAAAAAAGTCAATCAGGTTTAGGAGACATTATCTTCCTTTTACAAACCCGAACTGGGTGGGGTCCAGAATTTGGAGATTACCAATGTCTTTGTGTATAAGATCCATGATGAAATGCTCCATGGCCTTGCAGACCAGGCTTGTTAGGCTAATGGGGCAGTAGTTCCCAGGGTCCGTGGTGGCTCCTCCTTTGTGGAGTGGGATAACTGTTGCTGTGTGCCATTCAGTGGGTACAAAGCTTGAGGTGAGGCTGTGATTAAATATGATGCTTAGGTGGGGTGCCAGTTCATTCTGCAGTTCGTGTAGAACACAGCCTGGGATGTTGTCAGGTCCCATGGATGCTGTGTTCTTGGCTTTGGAGAGTGTGGTTTTTACCTGTGCGGCCATGATTACAGGAACTTTGCATTCTTCTGATATAAAGATGGGCCCTTTAGGGGGTGAGAGGGGAGTAAAGTTAGCACTGAACCTATCTGCCTGGATGTTGGCAATATCAGTTGGTTCTGTATGTTTAGTGCCCTTGTGCTGTACCTCAGAGCAGGTCTGAATGTTGCCATTGAGATTCTTGACATAGCTATAGAATGCTTTATGGTTTCTTTAGAATCAGTGGAGATTTTGTTTTCATAACTAGCTTTGGAGGATTTCATGAGGGATCTCAACTTCTTACTGAGGCTGACCAGGGAGCTCCTCCAATCATGGGATTTTACTCTTTTTTGCAACAGTTTCTTTCTTCTGTTGTAGAGTTTGTTTATGGCAGGGGACCTCCAGATTGACGTCCTTTTTTTGGAGGATAGCATCTTGGTTCTGTTAGAGACAGCACGATGCATTCACTTGTGTAAGTGCTTATAAAGTGGATTTGTGTAGAATTCAGCAGTCGTACTTCTATTGTCCATCTGCATAGGTGTCGTGAAGTTTGCCACTTCTGTCTTCAGAAGCGTGAAGTTGACTTTGGGGAAATTTTTTACAGTGGTTTCCCTAATGAGGGTGTGTGGATGTCTAGGGTGATTAGCTTGTGGTCAGATCTGACCAACGAAGAATTGACCTCTGGTGTGGAACACCAGTCGCCTATGTTGGTAATGACCAGGTCTAGGATATTGCTGCCTCTGGTGGGGGTGTGGATAAGTTGATCCAAGGCATTGGAATTTATGAATTCCAGAAAACATTGAGCAAAGGAGTTGGTACATGAGTAGTTTTCCCATTTAATGGTGGGGTAGTTGAAATCGCCCATTAGTAGGGTGTTGGGTAGTACCCTAATATTTTCCAGTGTATCAAGAAATGAGGAGTGGGAATCGTGGAGCATGGTGGGGGATCTGTAGCAAGTTACAGTTTGGATTGTGGTCTTGTCCAGAGTTAGTTGCACTTGGATAATCTTGGATGCATTATGCTGAGGAACTAGCCTGGAGGTGTGGATATCCTTAATGAATATGGACATGCTTCCGCCTTTAGTGTTTCGGTCCAGGTTAGGTGGCCGAAAGGTGTGGTGTGAATTGTAGCCTGTTAATACAGGGGTGCTCTCTAGATCTTTGAACCAGGTCTCTGTCACTGCACAGATGTCAGTGTTCTCCATTTTAAGGAGTGCTTCGAGTGAGTGCATTTTGAGGTTTAGACTTCTAGCATTGAGTAGCATTACCCTCAGATTTTGCTTGCTTGTAGTTGTTAAGGTGGTGAATTTATCATTTGAACCTTCCCTAAAAAAGGCACTATAGAGATGGCAAGAGCCTAAGCCAGTATCCAGAATCCCAAGGGCGACAGGTGCAGGCCATCTCTGGCAAAGCATCATGGTCTGTCGATCTTGTCATCCCAGGCAGACAGATATTGGATCCTTTTAGAATGACACCAGAAGCTTAGCCAATTGTTGAAGTCAATCATTTTGTCCTTGTGCTGTGGTATCATTCTGGGTGATGGCAGGATGCTACTCAGGGCTAGTTTCATACCTGCCTGTTCTACAAGATTGGAGATCTCCTCCATGTCTCTCTTCATGTACTCTAGGGAGGTACGTCTCAGGTCATTTACACCAACATGGACAATGACAGAGTCATATTTGTACTTGTTGTGGAGTGACCTGAGTGCATGCATTATGTGGCAGATTCTGGCATCCGACAGGCAGCTGACAGTAACTTTCTCCTTGTTTAGCCTGGTGAGTAGAACATCAGTGTGCCTGACTATAGAGTCACCTATGACTAGAGTGTTGGGTACGTTGTTATGCCTTATGGATTGTCGTTGAGTAGCACACTGAGTTTGTGAGCTATGTGTCCTTTGGGTTGTGTTGGGGATGGAGGTTGCTTGCTTTTCTGCTTTGGCGGTCTCTATTGCTTGAGCAGATTTTTATTGAGAGCCTCCGTGAATGTAGGTGTGTTTTGTGTTTCTATGTGTGTGTTTTGGTGGTGTAGGTTTTGAGGGACTGTGTGATGAGTGTGGTGTGGTGAGATGCAAGTGTTTACCTTCTCCTCCTTGCTTTCTAGTCCAGTCTTGGGTGAAGAGAGCTTTGCTTCCCAGTTTGGCTATATAAATGCATCTCTCACAGGTTGTAGTGTTGGGTGGTAGGAGGAGAGGATTGTCTGTGTACATGAGGCAATTGCTGCATTGTCACAAGATGCCCAGATTCATCAGGTAGAAAGGAGAAAACACCGGGAGTTGACCCTTAGAGATGCCTGGATAGGTGCTTATTTATTAAGTACTAAAAACTGTTTTCCTCTAAACAAGTGAGGAAAGTTGAGTGCTGTAGTAATTTGTAGCTTATTTAGTGCTTACAACAAGTTCTGAACAAGTGCTGAGCTCAAAGAAACAGATTTCAGTGCTAAAACTAAAAAAACTGGCTAGTTCTAAGGGAAAATTTGAAGAGCAGACTTTATGGCGCATGGAATAGTTTAACCCTAGCTAAGTGGCAATGCATAAAGTGTATAGATTTTTTTTAATATAATATTAGCAAATGAGCAAACTGATTTAAACAAATTAACCAATTAACCAATATAAAGCTAAAAACTGAGCCCCGTTCCAGTAGTCTTTGATCAGACAAGTTCTATATGCACACTCCTGCCACTAGGGTGCAGGGGAACCTTCTCCAAAAAAAAAGATGGTCTGGATTAGTGCTCAAGTTATACAAAGAAAGCTAGATTCAGCACGTCTGAATTTAGTCTATGCTACAGCAAACAAGGCATACCAATTTCAGAAAGAAACAGTTCAAATAAGCAGGCACAGTAAGCCTTTAACCAGAAACTCCCAGCTCAGAAGGGCAGAATCTAGCCTGTCCAACCACAAGAGTGCAGACCACACCTTCTTGTAAAATAACTGGCCCAAAGCCCAAGTGCTTAAACCAGAACTAATACACTTTTAGAATAACAGACTCTAAGCCTTCAGTCAGCAGCTCCCAACTTAGAAGGATGTAAGCTACCTGTCCTGCCACAACAGTGAAGACCACAAACCTTCTTAATGTAAAACAACTGGTCTGGAGCCCAAGTGCTTAAACCAAAAGGCTTAGAGTAACAGTTACAATATAACCAGGCTACTATTGAGCAGTAATAAATGGAATGGAATAAATACAATTGAGTACTTTTAAGAAGAGGGAAAAGCAAAATAAAGTGCATTTTTTTAGTAACATGCAAGGGGAGAGGAAGGAGGAGCAGAAGAAAATTTCAAGGTTAAGAAGCTAAGTGGGTTGGCCTTCTCAAATGTTCTCTCTGTATTAAGTAGAGTGAACACCAGACTGGGAGGGGTGTCCCAGATCAGATTTACAGTAGAGGCAGGCAAGTGCAAAGCCACCAACTATAACACCGAATAGGGAGGGGGAAGGGGGCAAACAGTTTCAGGACAGATGAGAAACTGAAAACAATGCCAGAAAATATATAAAATAATTCAGTCAGGCAAAATTATGACAATGCAAAACTCTGAATGGTTAAAATGCCAAGAAATATACTTATCAGAGAGATATTTCCAGATTGTTTGAGAATCCCACTGCAGCCAAAATCACTAAATAATAGGTAGTTTGCCTTAAAGTACTGGGTTTGTTGAGGGTCACAGCATTGATTTTTATTTTGAAGGAGACAGTGTTATCGTCAAACTGTACTAGAAAGGACGCTTGATGGGGGGGTGCAGAATTCACCCATATATGTGAGTGCCAGATCTGTTATATCTTCTGGACTCAGTATAGGTCGCACCATTTACAATGAGTTCCGCACATAATTGTGGATTGCCGTTTGAGGTTGCGGACATAGCTAACGAATGCCTTGTGGTTGTCGTTGGCCTGGGAGGCCAAATATAACTCTAAGTTGGCTTTGGTAGACTTTTTTTGTCATCTGAGTTGTTTGTTTAGTTTGATGAGATTGTTTATATCTTGCTAGGTGCTGCACCTCCTAATTTTTCTATTATACAGTCTATAGATTTTGTGATTCCACCAGGGTGGCTTGTTTTTAAACTTAGTTTTGCACTTCTTCCTCGTGTGTACAGTTGCCTCTATGCAGCTATTAACATGCTTATACAGGGTTTCTGTGAACAGTTCTGCATAGGCAGCAGTGTTTCAAGGGTTTATGGGGGCTTGACATTTTACCAGGTTATCACTTAGTAACAGGAATTTAGCCTTAGAGTAGTTCCTGAATATTCCAGGTTTGGCTGGGAGTCCAGGTTTTATTTTTACTTCAAAGTAGACCATGTTGTGGTCTGATCTTACCAGAGAAAACATTGCAGTAGGGGGTGTACAGCACTCTACAATATTAGTGAGGAGCAGATCCAGTATGGTTGCACCTCTGCTTGGTGTACTGACAACTTGATCCAAGGAGTTTGTGTTTACAAAATCCAGAAATCTCTTTGACTGTTCATTTGGTGTCATATTGGATTCCCAGTTAACAGCAGAGTAATTACACTTGCCTATGATTATGGTATTGGGATGGATGATGAGTGTTTCCAGTAAGTTTAAGTACATGGTATGGGTTTCCCCGTTAATAGAATGGCAGCTATAGCTTGCAAGGAAGAGGTATTGGATTTTGCCTGTGGCGATTTCAATGTGGAGCAGCTCAACTGCATTGTCCTGTTTGACCAGCCTTGAGGTATCTTTATTTTGATGTAAATAAAAGGCACCGACGCCTTTATTCCCTAACTATGTCGTCCAAATGTGTGGAAGCCATTATAACCTTGCACTGATGGTATGCTCTCCATGGCTTTAAACCATGTTTGAGTGACCAAACAGATGCCAGCAATCTCTAAGGTGAAGAGTGCCTCTAGGGAGTGGAGTTTTTTGTTTAGACTCTTAGCATTGAGCGGTAATACCTTTAGATTTTCTTGGTTTTGATTTGCTATGTCAGAAGTACTTTCAGTTTGGCATTGCCTAAAAAAGGCACTATGGGTTAAGACAATGGTTTAGCTAATATTTGAAAGCTTAGAGGGCAGAGATGCAGACCATCCCTTGCAAAGCAGTGTGGTCTGTTGACAATCTCCTTCCATGCTAACAAATATTGCACCCCCTTAGAATGACACCAGAAACTAAGCCAATTATTAAAGTCAGTCATCTTTTGTTCATTTTGTGACATCATCCTCAGAGAAGGTAAAATGCTGCTCAGTGCTAGGCTCATACCAGCCTGAGACACATATTTCCAGATCTCCATGATGTCTCTCTCTTGTCATGTAGTCAAGAGATGTATGCCTCAGGTCATTTACTCCCACATGGAGTATGACTGAGGTATACTGGTACTTATGGTCCAATGACCTGAGTGTGTGTGTAATGTGATAGATCCTAGCCCTGTAAAGCAACTGACCATGACTGTCTCCTTAGTCAGCCTGCTGAGAGGGACATCAGTGTGTCTCACAATGGAGTCTCCAATAAGCAGAATGTTGGATTATGTGGTGGCTTGCCTTATAGGCTTAGAAGTAGATGCTCCATGAGATGTGGCTCAATGTGTTGATGCAGATGTTGTTTTGAAGGAGTGCATTTAGGGCTGGTGAGGGTATTTGTTATGTTTACTTCATCAAGGAGGTCTTTGGGGTTTAGGAAGGTTCCATTTAAGTGCCTCAGCATATGTGGGTCTATATGTCTGCTTTGAATTGTGTATGATGGGTGCGGCATGTGTACTACTGACAACCTTATTGACATTAGGAGTAGTTTTATGTTAGAGCTTTGCCTCTAGTGACATTGTGTAAATAAATCTCTCACATACTATATCAGTTTGTTTGAGAATTAATTGGTTGTCAGTAAACATGAGGCAATGTCTGCATTGCCTCAGGATGCCTATATCCATAAAGCTGGTAATGGAGATATTGGGAAAGTTCATATGATAGGTTCATAGATAGGTACTAAGCTATTGGCCCTAGGGCCTATTTAAGCCTAGCCAAAAGGTACCCTGGCTCTCGCCACCCAAGAAAATTATTTTCCTGTGCCACTGTCGAGCAGAGCCACAGAAGTGATCCCTGGGGTGAATTTCCTATCTCCCATCCAATCATCAAGATTTTTCTTGAAGAGTGCTAATGAAGAGCTTTGTTTGATATAGATAGGTAGTTTGTTCCAGAGTATGGGAAGTCTCTGGGACAGGAATCTATCCCTCCAGCATTTTCTGTTTATTGTGGTGACAAAGTTTAGGTCCCTAGAGCGTGTAGCTCGGAAGGATTGGGATTTCAAGTGGAGCATGTCCAACAGCTCTGGGTTTGACATAGCTTTGTATGTTAGGCAGAGATCGCCTCTGAGTAGGCGATATGCGACAGAGTAAAGCTGGAGCTTTTTGAGACGGTCTGCGTAGGGCATCTGTTTGAGGCCAGTAATCCTCTTTGTGAGGTACTTCTGCAGCCTTTCCAGTTGTTGTAGATGTCTTGTGAGGTACATACCAAATGGGGCATTGTACTATATAATGGGTCTAATGAGTGACGAGTAGAAGGGAACAATGACCTCTTTTTTCCTGGATGAGAAACCTTTTGTGATATCTATGGCAACAGACATTTTTATTGATTAGTTGGCTGAGTGAGACTATAAAGCAATTTCAGGAGTATCCAGTTTGCAACTCTGGAGACAGTGCTTGTCACTGCAAGCTAGTTGTCCTTTGTGCAACTAGTTATTGGTAAAATTTCAGTTGTGTTTTTACAGGAAAAATGTCACTCAAGGTGTCTGTGTCTTTACAGAGCACCGTCAAAACAGTTGAGGGGAAGCTAATACATAGACCCTGAAAATTTAAGGATGAAGTATTTAGGCAGATATTCTGAAATTGGAAACAAATCAAGCAGTACTTACTGAGAACAAAGGATTAGCTTGTCTAGAATGATGAAAACTGGGAAGTCACATGAATGACTACTGCCTGGCTATTACTAGTGCTGGTATCACCACAGCTTCACTCTGCTGGGATACACTGCTTCTCTGCTTCTTTTCTCACCAGATGCAAGCCATTAGCACCAATCCCAAGATGAGAAGCAGGCCACATCCTCCTTGGTGATCCACAGTCCATTCCCAGATGATGCAAGGGTCTGTAGACTTGTTGTAGCCTTTTTCTGGTAGACTCCTTGAGTAGGAACCAGACCAATCAGGAATGTCAAGCACTGGCACTCACTTCCCAACCAGAAACAGTCAGGAATCAATGCAGTCTGCTCCTTCTCTCACCAGGAGTAGAATATAAGCACAAATTCCAAGCTGTCACCTATGAAGCAGTTATTAGGCTTTCTGGTGATCAGCATTCTCCAGAAAATAATGTCCATGTGCACCTTCGCCCACTAGGCATAAACAGAAGCACTAATCCCAAGATGACTACTGGGAGGCAAAATGTGTGCTCTCCAATAACTGGTGGTCTTGCAATAGATGTTTAAAGATAATATGAAAAAATGGATTGATATCCTAAGCACTGCAGTATGCACTAAGCAGTTAGATTTGAAAAAGGGTAACTTAAGCTTTAGCTATCTAAGTGGAGAGCCTCTAATTGTAAAAGAGCAAGACAGATTGAAAGGAAGTGGGCACTTTTATATTCTGGTTCTATGGAATACAGTGGGATGACCAATAAATTTAAATAGTTGAAGGGAAGTGAGTTTACAAAATGATAATTTTGTGCTTACTGACAACAGCCAGTGAAAGGAGAGAGGAAGGAGATATGTGGTCAAGTTAACATAAGGGATAGGCAACTAGAAAGGCAGTTGTGTTTAGGAACACAAGAGCAACAGGGTGTGGAGGGTGCAAATCATTTTAAAAATATCTGTTTGACTCACAAGAGACACAGCTGTGATCTCTTTCCAAGTTTGAATATGCAATTAAATGCAGAATACAAGTTGATTAGAGTGTAAAGAAAATAAATTGCAGTATACAAAAAAGAAGACAGGAATAAAGTAATACAAAATACAAGAAAGCAAAAGCAAACTAACTTTTCCCTCACAGCAAGTTTTGGCAGAGTCTGAGTGAGCTTTTCCAGTAAAGCTTTGAAGTATTTTATTTTACTCCTTAACTAGGTTTACTTCCTATCTCCAGACCCTCTATTCACAGATAATTAACCTTAATTGACCTGTTCTAACTTCTGTGTGACTCCGTAACTGACCTGTTCTAATTTCCATGTGACTCACAAGAGACACAGCTGTGGTATCTTTCCAAGTTTTAATATGGAATTAAAAGCAGAATACAAGTAAAACACAGTGTAAAGAAAACAAATCACAACATACAAAATAGATGAAGGCAATAACTAATATAAAATGTAAGAAGCAAAAGCAAACTGCTCTTTCCCTCACAGCAAGTTGGGGCTGCAGCCGACTGCCACAGAGTGTCAGGTCTAGTGTCTGACACAAGCATGCCAAAGAAACTGAAAAGTAAGGGGTACAAAACAGTGGTGCAGCCATTAGTACTTTACAGTACAGAAACTAGAATAGTAAAGGCAGAGCAGCTGAGAAAGTTAGAGGGGATGGAAATGAAGTGCCTGAGGTAAGTGGTATGATGCACATTATGGGACTGATGAAGAAATAAGGTTATAAGTGCAGAAGCCAAAGTGTCTGCAATTGCACAGAGGGTCAAAGAGAACAGATTACGGTGGTTCAGGTACATGTGTAGAAAAGGAAAAGACAATCTGATGAAAATTATTTTGATGCTTTTTCATCATGTCATCAAAGGTGTATTATATTAAAAGAATCCATATTTTAAATAAAAAAACATTAGATCTTTTGATAGCTTTTTGAGAATGTTTCACCAGAATGAAGAAATGTTTGTGAGGAGTTGTAGAAACCAGGATATTATAGAACTCAGATGAGTGCCATGTACTATGCTCTATAGAAGAGGCAAGTTCTATATACTTTCTAGAGGAACACATTTCTACTATCTGATTGTAGGATAGGCATGATACTATCTTCAGAATAATGAATGTATGACTATTTAGTCTCTACAGTTACAATTTATATGATATAGTCATTTACATACCATCAATCTATGCCATGATATACAGTCACAAGGGAGGTCATATGCCCCATACTATAATATCAATAGGTAATAGGGGGTATACCTACACAGCCCACAGACATACCAGATATGCCCACATCTCCAAAAATCAGTTGAGGATCCAATGATAATAGTAGTCAGAAAGTATGATAATCTCCTACCGGATACTCAGGGGATATAATAGTTAGATTCTACATATGTTTAGATATTCAAGTTCAATACAGATTAGTTATCAACATGTCAACATCAGGGGCTACCATACTAAGTAGACATCAAGTTCTCTTCATATAGTAAGCTCTTGAAGGAATGATTAAGATCATACAGCATACTTAACTATTACTTCATAAGTCAGTAGACCTTGGAACATTAAGACAACAATGAGTAAATGACATAGACATGAGGGGATTTTCTTGATAAATGGTTTATTACAACTTTATCTCATGAAGATATGTAGTATTCTTTGTCTCATACTTATAGAGACTTGAACTTTTTCATCATGAGAACTTTAGAAACATTAATTGAAACTGTACAGGCGTATGTGGATTGGAAATTCATTGAGAGGGATGAGAGAACTCAATTTGAGAGCTTTGTACTACCTTTTTCAAGAACTAACCACATTGATCATTTAGATTGACCCTCATATTACCCTTTTTGAAGGGGTTTGAGAGACCTAGAAACTTATGCAGAAGCTTTTGTGGCCTATTATTTACCTTTATTACATTGACTCATAATTTGAAAGTGTTTGTCATATCAGAATCCAGGCATTTCTTTCAGGAATATTTTGTTTTGTTTCATAGAAATTCATGAAACCACTTCATGTTTAAACCTGCCAGTAGCATATTAAGGGATTAATGAGCTTCCAGATATTTGAAATTGATACATTTTGGTTAGTATTATGCAGAGGTTATTACATGGAAACACATTATGTGTAAACAGACATTAATGGTGAAAAATATAACATATGATCCAAAGGGTCAATATAGATATACTACAATACTGGATCACTAATAACAGAGATCATTGACTGACGTTATATTGACACAATGCAATATACGTGTTAAATTTTACAACAAAGGTAAGTAACATTGGTATGCATACCATATCCATAGACGAGACCAGCAATTTATGATAACAGAATACATATTGACCAATGAGAATAAATGTACACTACAAAAGGATTCTTTGTGTTAACAGATCAAAATGAATAGAAAAATCACTCACCAGTTGTTTGGTGGATAAGATGCAAGCTTTTTCCAGAACAGCAACTCAACAAAGGAACAGCCTTTTGGCAATCCAACCATGGATTATGTTTTCATACCACCATTTTATTTTTTCAACACATGGATTATCATCAACCATGCAACCGCTTTTAATACTACTATCTTGCATGCTAACCATAAAATGGAAACTTCTATATAACATTTCATATATATCGACACGTTGAAGAAAGGAAACAACAAAGGAAAAGGAAAAGCAATGATTTATGTTAGTATCACACAGCGAAACACAGAAACTGTTATTTTGCAGATTCATGTATCTTCAGATAGTGCAATTAGGAGAATAATTTGGCCACTACTGAACTAAACTGGATCCTGAACTGAGACTGATTTACAAACTATAATAAGGGAGAAAGTCACTTTTATCTGACTGCTACACTACATCTAGGAAACCATTTTACCAGTAGTACTTCCCGGTATTGATGAGGTTGAATGCATACTATTAGTGATAGAGATCAGTTTCATTACTCAAGTACCATTATTGATAGAGAGTGGGTAGGTATGTTTTTAGTCATTTGAATTTGTATTTTAATTTGGGCCATAAAATATTGTTTTTGTATTTATATTTGTTTTATTTTATTTTTATATTTTATATTTGTTTCATATTTGTCTATTGTCATTATCTTTCCTTGCATATTTTGCCTTTACATGCATGTTATGCCTTTTATCATATATTAAGTTTTTTTGTTTTTGGCTCTTTCTTTTAGATTATTTCCTATTTATCATTTCTTATTTGGATGTTTTGTATTTAGCTATGATTATATGATGCATGATTTGATATGTGATGATAGATATGAGTGATATAAGATGATCTTTTCACAGACTATAGATGTGACTATCAGTATATTTGAATTTGTTTACCAATCAAGCTTTGTCTTTCTAATTGGTTACTTTGTTGTTGATGGATTATTTGTTTCAATTGTCAGTTTTGTTTTTAGTATGTTTGTGTGTTGTTTGTATGTTTGTGACTTTTTGGTGGTTTGTTTTATTTATTTATTAAGGTTTATTTTTTATATTATTTAATTTGTTATATATATTTTTTTATATATATATTAAGTTAATTTATATTTTTTCTTAAGTCAATATGATTTTGTTCTTTGTTTGTACAGACTACCTATTCTCAATGGCTAGACTCGGATTGGAAGGACACTACCCACTGTTAATGTTTGAATTAATGACTGACTGATTATATATCTGTTTTTCTGCTTAACATTCTTGATCTGTTTTTTGTTTGAACATTTTTTGAAGGTTGGAGTGAAGTGATTGCTTGATGATTTCCATATGTTGATATACATTTAGTTTGTTTCTATGCAGTTTATTCTGTTCATGTTTATATCACATGTTCATGAATTAGTTACATGGTTTTTATGCTTGCCACATTTCCACAACGTGCCATGTTGTTCATGTGTTCCATGTGGCAAATAGGATTTGCAACATCATTTATTAATAAACATTGTACTTAATCAAGACTGTATCGAACATGTTTAAATGTATGAATTGTATTTGACATGAAACTACATTTCAGTGGAATAGTAATTGGATGGACGGATACAACGGATGGATCAAAGTGATTGTTCCGATCATCATGCCTTCAATGTGTTTTTTAGTTATGGTTTTTTTTAAATATGTTAGCCTTTGAGTATGCTTTGAATACTGCCCTTAATGATTTGAATTGAAATGTTAAATTATGTTTCAGGTTTAAATAGAAATACAATCCTAATTTTACATTTAGAAATTCATGTTTACATGTTGTTTTCATGCATATATGTGCTTATTTATGCCTTTTTTTATCATGTTTTTATAAATTACAATGCAATGACAAAGCAACAAGTTGTAGCAATTTTATTACAATTTTTTGGATTAACTGATTGCTTTCTTTTTGTTGATTTTTCCATTAATAAATAAATATTACTGAACATTTGATTAATGAAATCTGAAGAAATTGCAGAAGCAAACTGCTTTATTTATTTTTTCTCTGTTTATCATTAAAAGAAGATTTTTTATTCTCATTTAGCATTTTTTTCATCACAGGGCATGTAGCCTCATATGCAGTTTATGGACAGTTTTGCTCAACAGTTTGGTGATTTACTATCATTGGTTTGCTATCATTATCGCTATAATAGGAAGCTTTGCAACATTTTGCTGGGTGGGTTGGTTGGTTTTTGTCTTTATCATCATTGTTGTTCCCCTTTTGGTGTAGAACCATTGAACGAGCATTACCGACTCTTTCATTTTGCTTTTGTATTTGGGACAGATAGGAAGAAGGGAAAAGGAAACACGAGCATCCAGTAAAGAGTTGGATGGATTTTGTGGTAGAAGACCAGCTACAGTCAGGCATGACTGAAGAAGAAGGTAGCAGAGTGACTTTGATTGCAGAGAGATGGTGACATTTGGCACCAAACTTCTGTAGAAAACAGGAAAAAGGGGGCTGATGATGATGATGTGTCAGCTGTTATGCTGCCTCAAAACACCTAGTGCTATCAGACTGGCTACATAAGATTCCATAATGGTCATTGTAGCCAAAGGGGTATGAGAAAACAGGATAGTTTAATAACCCTACTCTTGGTATAAAACAGAAGGGTACAATGGATTGGATTAGAAAACTGTGATAATCTAGGATCAAGTAAAGGATACAAATTCTCAAAATGTAACTATAGTAGGAACAACTAACAATGTACCATCATTAATCATAAATGGCAAGATGAAATGCAATCAACAGATGAAATAGGTTAATTTGGTCTCTACCGAAATGAATCCAAGTGCAAATTGTATAAACAAATAGATCCAACAGTAAAGCTAACAGATGTGATTCAGTAACAGCAGAGCAATCAGAACAAGTAACAACTCTTTATCAGATTATGTAATCCAATACTCTGTAGTAGAGAAGCAGCTTTAAATGCAGCAATCAGTAACAAGTAACAATAGTATATCATAGGGTGTATTCCAATAGCTTTCAATGCAGCAATCAGTAACAAGTAACAATAGTATATCAAATGGTGTATTCCAATAGCTTTAAATGCAGTGACTATAACAAGTAACAATAGTATATCAAATGGTATAGTCCAATATTCTGTAGGGAAGTACTGTAGACCATAAGCTTTAAATGCAGCAATCAGTAACAAGTAACAATAGTAGAGCAGTTGATGTAACTCAATACTCTGTAGGGAAGTACTGTGGAGAAGTAGCTTTAAATGCAACAATCATTAACAAGTAACAATAGTATATCAAATGGTGTATTCCAATACTCTGTAGGGAAGTACTGTAGACCATCATCTTCTTTCGGCTGTTCCCGTTAGGGGTTGCCACAGCGGATCATCTGTTTCCATTTCTTCCTGTCCTCTGCATCATGCTCTTTCACACCAACCGCCTGCATGTCCTCTCTCACCACATCCATAAACCTTATCTTAGGCCTTCTTCCTTTCCTCTTACCTGGCAGTTCCATCCTTAGCATCCTTTTCCCAATATACCCAGCATCCCTCCTCAGCACATGTCCAAACCAACGCAATCTCGCCTCTCTTGCTTTGTCTCCAAACTGTCCAACCTGAGCTGACCCTCTAATATACTGATTCCTAATCCTGTCCATCCTAGTCACACCCAGTGCAAATCTTAACATCTTTAACTCTGCCACAACCAGCTCTGACTCCTGCCTTTTTGTCAATGCCACTGTCTCCAACCCATATAACATAGCTGGTCTCACTACCCTTTTGTAGACCTTCCCTTTCACTCTTATTGGTACCCGTCTGTCACAAATCACTCCTGACACTCTTCTCCACCCATTCCACCCTGCCTGTACTCTCTTCCACACTCACCATTACTCTGAAATGTTGATCCCAAGTACTTAAACTCATCCACCTTTACCAACTCTAGTCCCTGCATCCTCACCATTCCTCTACCCTCCCTCTCATTTACACACACATATTCTGTTTTAGCCCTGCTGACCTTCATTCCTCTCCTCTCTAAAGCATATCTCCACCTCTCCAGGGTTTCCTCAACCTGGTCCCTTCTCTCACTACATATCACAATGTCATCTGCAAACATCATAGCCATGGGGCCTCCTGTCTAATCTCATCTTCCAACCTGTCCATCACCACTGCAAATAAGAAAGAGCTCAGAGCTCATCCTTGATGTAATCCCACCTCCATCTTAAACGTATCTGTCACTCCCACCGCAGTCCTCACCAATGTCACACTACCCTTGTACATATCCTGTACCACTCTTACATACTTCTCTGCCACTCCCGACTTCCTCATACAATACCACAACTCCTCTCTAGGCACCCTGTCATATGCTTTCTCTAAGTCCACAAAGACACAATGCAACTCCTTCTGACCTTCTCTGTATTTCTCCAACAACACTCAGAGCAAATATTGCATCTGTAGTGCTCTTTCCTGGCATGAAACCATACTGCTGATCACTAAATCATCACCTCCCTTCTTAACCTAGCTTCCACTACTCTTTCCCATAACTTCAAGCTGTGACTGATCAATTTTATCCCTCTGGAGAACATTTCAGGGAAGTACTGTAGACCATAAGCTTTAAATGCAGCAAGCAATAATAAGTAACAGTAGTAGAGCAGATGATGTAACCCAATACTCTGTAGAGAAGTACTGTGGAGCAGTAGCTTTAAATGCTTACAGTACAGCAATCAGCAGTGTGTCAAAACCAATGATCAAAAAGTACAATCAATAACTGACATAAGTAAATCTGGTTTTTATATACATAGGTTCATAGGTTTATAGGTAGATACTAGGCTATCTGCCCTAGGGCATTTATAAGCCTAGCCAGAGTGTATTTGGCTTTTGCCTCCCTATTAGATTAGCCTACTGTGCCTCTGTAAAGTAGGTCACAGAAGGTACCCTTTTAAGATTAGTTTACTGTGCCTCTGTCTAGCAGGGACACAGAAGAGATCCCAGGGGTGAATTTGTGATTTCCCATCCACGCGTCCAGATTTCGCTTGAAGAGGGTCAGCGAGGGGCTATGTCTAACATGAATTGGGATTCTATTCCAGAGTGAGGGGAGCCTCTGGGAAATGAATCTGTCCCTCCAGCATGTCCTATTTATTTTTGTGTTGAGGTTTAGGTCCCTGGAGCATGTAGCTCTAAGGGACTTGGATTTTTTGAGGTGGAGCATGTCCATTAATTCTGGGTTTGACATAGCTTTGTACGTCAGGCATAGATCGGCTCTGAGTAGGCGGTAAGCAACTGAGTAGAGCTGGAGTTTCTTTAGTCGAGCTGCATAGGACATCTGTTTGTAGCCCATGATCCTCTTGGTGAGGTACTTTTGGAGTCTCTCCAGTTGCTGCAGGTGTCGGGTAAGGTACATCCCAAAAGGGGCATTGTATTCAATTATGGGCCTGATGAGTGATGAGTAGAAGGGCACAATGACCTCTCTTGATCTAGATGCAAACCCTTTCTTGATAAGGTGGGCTATATAGAAGGTCTTTCTAACCACTTTGGCAACGTGATTATCAAAGGAGAGATTGCTATCTACGTTGGTCCCCAAATCTCTAATTACTTCTTCCGTACTTAATGGATTACCACCTATGTGGTAATTTGTGGGCACCTTGTTTTTCCCAAAGGGGATGACTATGCACTTTTTAGCATTTAGCTTGAGGCCATGGCTTTGGCACCAAGCATCCATCTCTGTGAGACCGTTTTGGAGGATGCTTGTGTCAGCTGGAGATTCGATTATGGCCCCCAGTTTGCAGTCATCTGCGAACTTTGTCAGCCATAATCCCCTCGTGTTAGCCTGAACCTCAGAGAAGTACATACCGAACAAGAGAGGTCCCAGAACTGAGCCCTGTGGGATGCCACTTGTAAGTGGTTTGGATTCGGACATGGCACCTGCGATTCTGACCATGTGGGTTCTATCTCTGAGCCAGTTTGCAACCCATCTTGTGATATAGGGGTTGATATTTAAGCTGGTAAGCTTATTTATGATGCCCGAGTTGGGTATTGTGTCGAAGGCTTTTGCGAGGTCCAGGTAGGCTGTGTGGACTATCTTGCCCTCATCTATAGCTTTGGTAACTGTTTCAAAGACATCTACTAGGTTTAAGAGGCAAGATCTGACCTTAACAAAGCTGAATTGGGTAGGGTCCAGTGTCTGGAGGCTCCCAATGTCTTTGTTTATGAGTTCCATGATAATACGCTCCATAACTTTACAGACCAGACTAGTCAGGCTTATGGGGCGATAGTTTCCGGGGTCCGTTGTGGCACCACCTTTGTGGAGTGGGACCACTGTAGCTGTACGCCATTCTTTGGGTATATATCCTGTAGTAAGGCTAAGTTTGAACAGTGACTTAATGTGAGGGTTCAGTTCTTCTTGAAGCTTGTGTAAGACACAGCCTGGGACATCATCCAGTCCCATAGATGCTGTGTTTTTTGCTTTGGAGAGGGCAGCTTTCACCTGTGCATCTGTGATGTCAGGGAGGTTACATTCAGTTGGGATAGGCATTTGCTCCTTTGGGGGGAAGGGGGGGGGTTTGCGCTGAATCTGTCTGCCAGGATGTTGGCTATATCTGTAGGTTCGGTATATTTTGTACCGTTATGCAACAATTCAGAGCATATCTGGGAGTTTCCGCCCATGTTCCTGACATAACTAAAGATGGCCTTGTGATTATCTTTAGTGTCTAGGGCAATTTTTCTTTCGAAACTGGCCTTTGATGATTTTATGAGGGATCGAAGTTTCTTGCTAATACTGATCAGAGATGCCTTCCCTTTTGGGATTTTGCTCTGTCATGTAGTAGCTTCCTCCTTCTGTTGTATAGCTTATTTATGGCCGGGGTCCACCAGACCGGTCTCCTGTTTTTGGCGGAGTGAGTCTTGGTTTTATTTGGGATAGCACGATCCATGCATTCCTGCAGGTGCTAATAGAATGCATTTGTAAAGGATTCTGCGGATTGGGCTGTATTATCCTCTGGCCCAGGGGCTTTGAAGGATTCCACCTCAGTCCTGAGAAGTGCAAATTTGGCTTTTGAGAAATTCTTTACAGTGATTTCCTTGGCTGGGGGTGGGGACGGGATATGGATGTCCAGGGAAATTTTTTTATGGTCTGATCTTACCAATGAGGGGTTTACCTCTGGTGTGGAACATGGAGTCCCCATGTTGGTGATGACCAGGTCCAATATGTTGTTCCCTCTTGTGGGAGTGGTGACCAGTTGTTCCATTGCATTAGAGTTTATAAATTCAAGGAACCGTTGGGCAAGGGTTTTTGGGCTTGAGTAGTTTTCCCAGTAGTTGAAGTCACCTAATAACATAGTGTTTGGAAAGACCTTCATATTCTCCAGTGTTCTCTGGAATGCCAAGTGGGGTTCCTGTAATAGGGAGGGTGTTCTGTAGCAGGCTACAAACTGAAAGGCAGTTTTGCCCGCTGTTAGTTGCACATGGATGGTTTCCGATGCTTCGTGCAGTGCCACTAACCTGGAGGTGTAGGTATCTTTGATGAATATAGATACTCCTCCTCCTTTTGTGCTTCGGTCTGAGTTTTGGGGCCGAAATGCATGGTATGAGTTATAACCTGGTAGTGCTGGGGTGCTCTCAGGAGCCTTGAACCAGGTTTCTGTTACTGCACAGACATCGATTTTCTCCATACTGAGAAGAGCCTCGAGTCTTTTCAGGCTTGCTAGTTGTTGCTGAAGCACCTACCAAGGGGAGAAAACGCTGAGAGAGGAAAAGGAGCCACTTTTGTGATTTTCAGTATTTTCTTCTGATTTCTTGTTAAGTTTTACTGCTTTGCCGCCTACTTTTTGGCATTTTCCGGCTTGCTAAAATTTATATCTGTAACAGTAACAGTACTTGGTGCACATCTAGAGCCTGTTTACTGCATTTCCTGTGTTGCACTTAATTTAAAATCGTTTTTTTCTCTAAAAACTGCATTTTACCTGATTTTGGCCTAGCACTCAAGTGTGGGGTCATTTATTGCACTGCTGTGATTATTTTGCTGCTTGTGTATCTCTGCTACCTTTAAACTACAACAAAAAGAATAACAAAAACAAAAAAAAATCCTGCTTTTTTCCCACTTTCTGAAAGTTAAGAAAGTTCAGTTACAGATTTGCTGTTCTGAACTGTTTGGAAGTTTCTAGAAGGCCAGTGCTTGCTTGGGCTAAAGAGAAGTCTCTGTGTTCACCAGTGGGAGTGGTTAACACTGAACAGCTTGCCTGTCCCTGGAGTAATGGTTACTACCTAGAAGCTGTAGTTTTATTGGCCTTTTTGGGTCAATTCTAAACTCCTTGAGCTCTCTCTCTCTTAAAACCCTACAACTCTCTCTTTGCGCGGTTTTGCACACTGAGCAGCGTCGAGCAGCGCCGCCTAAACAGGTTTAAACTATTCCAGGCTCCACAAAGTCTGCTCTTCACTTTTTCCCTTAGAACTGTTCAAACTCTCAAAGTAATTACTCTATTCTCTTTCTAAAGCCCTGCACTTGCTCAGCTCTTATAAGGAAACACTAACTAACTAAAGCACTACACCCTCCTTGACTTCTCATAAGTATTAGGTCCTTCCTGATCAAGTGAAAAATCAGTTCCTTTCCCTAATCTGATCAGTAAAAAAACAGTTCCCTATACTAATCTGGTATGTCCAAGGGTCAGTTTCAAGGTTACTCTCCAGTCCATCTGGTGAATCTGGGAATTTTGAGGCAATGTTACAATTGCCTTATGTACACAGACAACCCTCTCCTCCTTCCAACAAACTCTAATACATGTGAGAGATGCAGTTACACAGCCAAACTGGAGGCAGAGCTCTCTCAACCCAAGACTGGCACAGTCAGTCAGGAGGAAAAGGTAACCACCCACACCACAAATCCAGTCTCACACAGACCTATTGCATCTGCATACCCAACACATAAACACACAAAACATACTCGGAGGCTCTAAATAAAAATCTGCCTAAACAGCAAAGACCTCCTAAGCAGATATCCAAGCAACAGCCACCCCTCAACAATACCCACGAATAAAATATATCACAAAATCAGTGTGCCTCACAGTCACAGCCCTTAAGGCCAAACAACACACCAAATACACTTGTTATAGGTGACTCTATTGTCCGGCACACTGACGTCCCACTCACCAGACTGAACAAGGAGAAGGTCACTGTAAGCTGCCTGTCGGGTGCCAGGATCCACCACATAACGCAAGCACTCAGGTCACTCCAAAGCAAGTACAAGTATGACTCCGTCATTGTCCATGCTGGTGTGAATGACCTGAGACGTACCTCCCTGGAGTACATGAAAAGAGACATAGAGGAGCTCTGTGACCATGTAGCCCAGGCTTGTATGACCCTGACCTTGAGTAGCATCTTGCCCTCACCAAGAGTGATGCCACAGTATAAAGACAAAATGATCAGTTTCAACAATTGGCTAAAGTATTGGTATCATTCAAATGGGATCCAGTGTCTGTCAGCCTGGGATGACATGCTCGACAAGCCACGTTGCTTCGCTAGGGACGGCTTGCACCTGTCACCCTTAGGCTTTCATATATTGGCCAAGGCTCTTGCCACCCCCATAGTGCCTTTTTTAGGCAAGGCTCAAAGGACAAACCCACCTCCATAGACAACCCAAGGATAAAAAAACTAAAGGTAGTGCTACTCAATGCCAGAAGTCTAAACCTCAAGATGCACACACTCAAGGCTCTCCTCAGTATGGAGAAAATCGATGTCTGTGCAGTAACAGAAACCTGGTTCAAGGCTCCTGAGAGCAACCCAGCACTACCAAGTATAAATAACTGGCAACGATGCAAAACTACTTTACATAAAATCACTGAGGATTTCTGTTAGTCAATAAAACCAGATGTTAGAGTTTTGTACTTCTTATTGTGCACAAAATGCATGTTACTGCCAAAATCTGGAGTTGTGTTAACTTTTTAAGTGATTTAGAACCAATAGTTCAACATTACATAATATCAATGCACACACATGTGCACAAACACACACACACACACTGCATTTCCTGAGATTAAATTTCCATTTGTTTTACCGTACATGAGTTAACGTCACACATATCACAAGGAATATATAATTTCATTTCTGTGGCCTCTACCTGCCAGCATTTGGCTAGTCTATTAGACATCAGTCACAGACCTAAGATAATTCTACATTTATTTTATCCTCTAGTGACCAGGTTAGTCCCACTAGGCTAGTGTTGTACTTTCAGGGGAGACTTGAGGTAGTATTCAAAGGTTTATAGGTATATAATAGGTTAATGACCACTTGGGTCTTTATAAGTCTAGCTATGCATCCAAAATGTATTGTGCCTGTTTTTTGAGCCTTAAAAGTTATTTTAATTGATATATGTAAACTGGGGTAGGATGTACAGACTGCCTAGATCCATTAGAGACATAACTGTGATAGCTACAAGAACTTCCAGTTTCCCATCCAGTTGTGCAGGTTACGCTTGAATGGGTTAGGGAAGAACTCTGCTTTACATTGATGGAAAGTCTATTCCAGAGGAAGGAAATTCTCTGAGATGTATACTTGACCACCAACATGTCCTGTTTATGTAGCAAGCAAGATTCAAGTCTCAATATCAGGCAGTTCTGATGCTATTGGTTTTGGGGGTGTACACAAGGTCCATTAGAGCGGGATCCAATGATGCCTTGTATGCCAGGCAAAGATTGTCCTCAGCGGTCTATATAAAAGTGAGAATGATGCTCTAATGGGCTTTCAGGGGTCCCAGGCCCATGCTTACACTTATCAAGGGTATCAGAACTTGTCAGAGATTTGGGATGCATGGCTAGGCTTAAAAAGGTCCTTGTGGTCATTAGGCTAGTAAACACCTATGAATCTACGCATAAGGCATGTTGTATTACTTTTCTGAGGAACCTCTATGAACATTCCAGTTGCTGCATGTACCTCGACAGGTACATCCCAAGGGGGGAGATGTACTTAATAATGGGTCTGATGAGGGCCAAATACAGAGGAATGATGACCTCCTTGGAGCCAGTTGTCATGCCTTTGCTTATAAGTTGAGAAACATGGAATGATTTGCTTATACCCAGGTTACCATCAGCATATGTCTCCAAATCCCTGGGTTCAATATTAAGGGTGTGTTATCATTGAGGTAGTTTCCTAGGGTGGCCAACTTCCCAAACAGTACTGTTATGCATTTCATGGCACTGAGGTTTAAGCCGTGGCTTTGGCACCAGCCACTTTTCTGTGTTAGTCCTTCCTGTAGGATGGTAGTGACTTGGGGGAATTCTTCATCTACTGCTAATTTGCAGTGATCTGCAAACTTGGTTGGACTGAGAGGTGTTTGACATCGTCTTTGACTTCCAAGAAATAAATGTCAAAAAGAAGCAGCCATGGCAAGAGCCCTTAGGGACTCCACTAGTGACTTGCCTACCCTAACTTCCTAGGTCCTAAATGGGAGCCAGCTGGCTATTCAGAGCATAACATAGGAGTTAATGCCTAATTCCATGAGTTTGTTTACAATACCTGAGTGGGGTAGTCTATCAAATGCCTTAGCCAGGTCAAGGTAGGCAGTATGCATTGTTTTGCCCTCAACCACTTCCTTGGTAATGTTTTCTCAGACGTCCATCAGGTAGAGGTGGTATAATCTGCCTTTAACGAACCCAAACTGGGCTGGATCCTTAGTATGAAGGTTTCCTATGTCATTATTAACTATATCCATAGTAATTCTTGCCATGGCTCCGCATATGAGACTAGTTAGGGTCTGTTGATGGACTGTCTTTGTGCAGAGGGATATCCACTGCAGTCTTCCATTTATGTGGCATGAAACTTGTCCGGAAGCTATGGTTAAATATTGACTCCAGAGGTTCAGGTATGTCATGCTTCAAGCAATTTAGGAGGCATCCTGGGATATTATCAGGGCCCATCAGTACAGTATTCTCAGCCTTAGAGAGCATATTTAGGACCTGCTCCCTAATGGTAATTGGGAGGGTAATGTTTGATAATATTATTTAGGAGGCAGCCGGGGAAGGGTTGGGGGTGGGGGGCGTAAACTGGAACTGAATTTGTTAGATGTGCTATGTATTCCACCTCCATTTAATTGGCTCCATTAGGAATCTGTTTCTGTGCACTGGTGTGTTCTACCTTTGAGGTTTCAGACAGAGCTAAAGAAAGCCTTGTATTTATCTTTGGTCTGGTTGACTATCATTATCTTAAAATAGGCTTTGGTGGACTTAATTTGCCCTGTTAGTTGTTCAGCCTGATTAGACAGTTTTTATCCTGCTGGGTTTGCACTTCCTAATTTCAGCTATGACTTTTTTCCTTTTGTTGTATAATCTGTTTATATTTGGATTCTACCAGAGTGGTTTGCTTTTTAAGCTTGTTCTGGACTGTTTCTGGTAAGCACATTTTGTCTCTATGCATCTATTTAACATGATTGTACAGGATTTTTGTGTGCAATTCTGGCAGCTGTGTTCTGTGGGTTTGGAGGGGCTTGAAATTTGATCAGGTAATCACTAAATAATCTGTAGTTTTCCTTAAAGTAGCTCCTGTTACTGGATTTGTTGGGGTCACAGCACTGATTTTTATTTTGAAGGAGACAGCTTTATCATCTGACCCTTCCAGAAAAGACACTTGATGTGGAGGTGCAGCGTTCTCCCATATTTGTGAGTATCAGATCCAGTATATCTTCTGTGTCAAAATAGGTGCATCCATTTACAATGAGCTTTGCACACTATTATAAATTGCCTTTGAGGTTGAGGACATAGCTAAAGAATGCCTTGTGGTTGTTCTTGGCCTGGGAGGCCAAATTTAGCTGTGGTGGACTTTGTCATTGGAGTTGTTTGTCTAGGGTGATGAGAGCATTTTTATCCTGCTGGGTGCTGTACCTCCTAATTTTTACTATTATTTTCTTCCTTCTGTTACACAGCCTATTCATTTTGTGATTCCACCAGGGTGGCTTGTTTTTTTGAGTTAGTTTTGCACTTTTCCCTGGTGGGTACAGATGCCTCTATGCCCCTATTAACATGATTGTACAGGGTTTCTGTGAGCAGTTATGCATAGGCAGCAGTGTTCCTAGGGTTTACGGGAGCTTGAAATTTTGCCAGGTTATCACTTAACAGCAAGAAGTTAGCCTTAGAGTAGTTCCTGAATAATCCAGGTTTAGCTGGGGGTTCAGGTTTTATTTTTACTTCAAAGGAGACCATTTTATGGCTGACCTTATAAGGGCATAAATTACAGTAGTGGTGTGCAGTACTCTCCAATATTAGTAGGACCAGATCCACTATGGTTGCACCCCTGGTTAGTGTGTTGACAATCTGGTCCAGGGAGCTTGTGTGTACAAAATCTAGAAATCTCTGTGCATGTACGTTTGGTGTCTTATAGGATTTCCAGTTAATAGTGGGGTAATTAAAGTCACCCATGAATATGGTACTGGGTTGGATGGTGAGTGTTTTCAGTAAGTTTAAATACGTAGAATGTGTTTCCTGGGTCATAGAGCCTATGGTGATTTGAATGTGGAGCAGCTCGTGAATTGTCTTGTTTGACCACCTTGGAGTATATTTATTTTTGATGTATATCAAGTCACCTCCACCTTTAATCCCTGTCTGTGTTGTAGCTGGTCTAAATGCGTGGAAGGTATTATAACCTTTCACTGTTGGTGTGCTCTTCATGGCTTTAAACCATGTCTGAGTGCCTGTACAGACTTCAGCAATCTCTAAGGTGAAGAGAGCTTCTAGGGGGTGGAGATTTTTGTTTAGACTGCTGACATTGAGCAGTACTAACTGTAGATTTTTCTTGGTTTTGATTTGCTGTGTTGGAAGTACATTCAGTTTGGCATTGCCTAATAAAGGCATGGGGGAAGACAATGTTTTAGCTAATATTCAAAAGCCTAGAGGGCAGAGGTGCAGACCATCCCTTGCAAAGCAGTGTGGTCTGTTGACCATCTCCTTCTTTGCTGCCAAATCTTGTAACCCCTTAGAATGACACCAGAAACTAAGCCAACTATTAAAGTCAGTCATCTTTTGTTTGCTCAGTGCTAGGCTCATACCAGCCTGAGACACATATTCCAAGAGCTCCATGAAGTCTGTCTTCATATAGTCTAGGGAGGGGGTCTGTGTTACAAAAGCGAATGATAATTAATCGAATCGACCCCATATAAGTGAAAGCTTAAAATAGTCAAAACCCTAGAACAGCGATTTTTTTCTAAGGGTAAAAAAATCGCTGTTCCCAAAAAAAAAAAACAAAAAAACTTTTAAATACTACATAATGCCCCGCACACCCCCCTGCTTAAATATACCAACTCTGAGATCGCACTACAGTGCCGAAAATGGCAAAGTAATGAAGCGGCCAATCGAATTCTTTCCCAGGGAAAGAATTCAGTAAAAAGCCACTGCGCTATTTAGCCTTTTCGTTCTTTTAAGTTCGATCAAGACACATTCCACAAAATGTGTCTGCGATAACACAATCGGAACCCTAGGGCGGTACATCTCTGGTCATTTACTGCCAGCCTTAGTCATATTGATACTTGTGGTCCAATGACCTTAGTGCATGTATAATGTGAGGGATCCTAGCCCCTGATTAGCAACTGACCGTGACTTTCGCCTTACTCAGCCAGGTGAGAAGGACATTAGCGTGTCTCATGATGGAGTCTCCAGTGGCCAGAATTTTGGATTCTGTGATGGCTTGCCTTATGGGCTTAGAAGTAGGGGCTCCATGAGATGTAGCTCTTGGGTTGATGTGGTGTTGGTTTGAAAGAGTGCATTTGGGGCTGGTGAGGGCATTTGTTATGTATACATCATCAAAGAGGTCTTTGGGGTTTAAGACGGTTGCATTAAAGTGCCTCAGCATATGTGGGTCTATATGTCTGCTTTGAATAGTGTATGATGGCTGCAGCGTCTGTGCTACTCACAACCTTATTGGCATTAGGAGTAGTTTTATGTGAGAGCTTTGCCTCCAGTGACGTATAAATACATCTCTCACATACCATGTCAGTTTGTTAGAGAATTAACGGGCTGTCATTAAACATAAGGTGATTTCTACATTTCCTCAGGCAGCCCACATACACCAGCCTGCTAATGGAGATAGTGGAAAAGGCCATATCTATGGCAACAGACCTTTTTTTTATTGATTAGACAGTTGGAGTGAGAATATAAAGTAATGTCAGGAGTATCTCTTTTGCAACTCTGGGGACAGTGCTTGCCACTGCAAACTAGTTGTCCTGTGTGCAGCTAGATACTGGTGAGACCTTAATCCTGATTTTACCACAAAGATGCCACTCAAGGTGTCTGTGAAGGCACTGCCAAACACTTGAGGGGAAACTAATACATAGACCCTGACAGATGAAGCATTTAGGCAGATATTCTGAAGTTAGAAGCAAATCAAGCAGTACTTACTGAGAGCAAAGAATTGGCTTGTCAAGAATGATGAAAACGGGAGCCTTGTGAATGGCTACACCCAAGCTACTACTAGTATTGGTCTCATCATAGCTTCACTCTGCTGGGATGCAATGCTCCTTTGCTTCTTCTCTCACCAGAAGCAAATCATTAGCAGCAATCCCCAAGATGAGAAGCTGGCCACAGCCTGTTCGGTTATCTACAGTCTTGTTCCAGATGATGCAAGGGTCTGAAGACTTGCAGCAGTATTTTCCTGGTAAATTTTTTTGAATAGCAACTAGACCAGTCAGGAACACCAAGCACAGACACTCAGTGGCCAACAGAAACATTCAGGAATCAATGCACTCTGCTCCTTCTCACCAGGAGTAGAATATAAGCCCAAATTCCAAGCTGTCACCTATGAAGCAGTCGTTAGGCTTTCTGGTGATCAGCATTCCCCAGGAAATAATGTCCTTGTGCACCTTCTCCCACCATGAGAAAACAGAAGCACTAATCCCAAGATGACTACTGAGATGCAAAATGTGGGCTCTCCAATAACTGGTGGTCTTGCAATAGATGTTTAAAGATAATATGAAAAAATAATTTAATATCCTAAGCAATGCAGTGTGTATTAAGCAGTTAGATTTGAAAAAGGGGTAACTTAAGCTTTAGCGGTCTAAGTGGAGATCCACTAATTTTAAAAGAGCAAGATAGATTGAAAGGGGTGGGCACTTTGTATTCTGGTTCTATGGAATACAGTGGGATGGCCAATAACTTTAAATAGTTAAAGGGGAGTGATTTCACAAAATGATAATTTTTGTGCTTACTCAAAACAGCCAGTGAAAGAGGAGAGGGAAGGAGAGATGTGGTCAAATTAACATAAGGGGTACCCAACTAGAAAAACAGTTGTGTTTAAGAACACAGCGGAAAAAAATTAAAAAAAAAAATCTGACTCACAATACACACAGCTGTGGTCTCTTTCCAAGTTTTAATATACAGTTAAAAGAAGAATACAAGTAAAACACAGTGTAAAGAAAACAAATCACAGTATACGAAACTGAAGAAGGGAATAATGTAATACAAAGTACAAGAAGGGAAAAGCAAACTAAACTTTCCCCTCACAGCAAGTTGGGGCTGCAGCCAACTGACATAGAGTGTCAGGTGTAGTGTGTGGCAGAAGAATGCCAAAGAAACTGAAAAGTAAGGTGTACAAGACAGTGGTGCAGCTATTAGTAATTTACAGTACAGAAATGTGAACAGTAAAGACAGAGCAGCTGAGGTAGCTACAAGTGATGGAGATGAAGCACCTGAGGTGAGTGGTATGGTGCACATGATGGGACAGATGATGAAATAAGGTCATAGGAGCTGAAGCCAGAGTGTCTCCAATTGCACAGAGGGTCAAAGAGAATGGATTACAGAGGTTCAGGCACATGTGTACAAAAGCAGAAGGTAATCTGGTGAAAATTATTTGAGACAGGATGAAGGGAAAAGGAAACACGAGCATCCAGTAAAGAGGTGAATGGATTTTGTGAGAGAAGACCATCTAAAGTCCGGCATGACTGAAAAGAAGGTAGCAGAGTGACTTAGATTCCAGATAGATGGTGACATTTGGCACACCACTCGTGTAGAGAATGGGAAAAAGGGGGCTGATGATGATGATGTGCCAGCTGTTATGCTGCCTCAAAACACCTAGTGCTATCAGACCGGCTACATAAGATTCCATAATGGTCAGTGCAGCCAAAGGGCTATGAGAAAACAGGATAGTGTAATAACTCTACTCTTGGACTAAAACAGAAGGATACAATGGATTGGACTAGAAAATGGTTATAATCCTGATCCAGTAAAGGGTAGAAGACCACAAAATGTAACTATAGTAGGAACAAGTAACAATGTACCATCTGAATAGTGAGATCAAAGACAATCAACCGATGAAATAATAGGTTAATTTGGTATCTACTTAAATGAATCCAAGTGCAAATAGTATAAACAAATAGATCCAACAGTAAAGCTAACAGATTTGTTGCAGTAACAGCAGAGCAATCAGACCAAGTAACAGTTGTATATCAGATTATGTAATCCAATACTCTGTAGAAAAGTACTGTGGACCAGTAGCTTTAAATGCAACTATCAGTAACAAGTAACAATAGTCTTTCAAATGGTGTATTCCAATACTCTGTTGAGAAGTACTGTGGAGCAATAGCTTTAAATGCAACGATCAGTAACAAGTAGCAATAGTATATCAAATGGTGTATTCCAATAGTCTGTAGAGAAGTACTGTGGAGCAGTAGCTTTAAATGCAGTGATCAGTAACAAATAATATTAGTAAAGGAGATGATGTAATCCAGTACTCTATAGTACAGAGAAATACTGTAGATCATGAGCTTTAAATGCAGCAGTCAGTAACAAGTAACAATAGTATATCAAATGGAGTATTCCAGTACTCTGTACAGAAGTACTGTAGACCATCAGCTTTAAATGCCACAATCAGTAACACGTAACAATAGTATATCAGGTGAGGTAATCCAGTACTCTGTAGGGAAGTACTGTGGAGCAGTAGTTTTAAATGCAACGATCAGTAACAAGTAACAATAGTATATCAAATGGTGTATTCCAATACTCTGTTAGAGAAGTCCTGTAGACTGTGAGCTTTAAATGTAACAGTCAGTAGCAAGTAGTAATAGCAGAGCAGATAATGTAATCCAGTACTCTATAGTGAAGTACTTAGAGCAGTAGCTTTAAATGCAGCAATCAGTAACAAGTAACAATAGTATAGCTGATGATGTAATCCAATACTTAGAAGAGGAGTACTGTAGAGCATGAACTTTAAATGCAGTAGTCAGTAACAAGTTACAATATTACAGCAGATGATGAAATCCAATACTCTGTAGAGAAGCACTGTGGAGCAATTGCTTTAATTGCATACAGTACAGGAATCAGCAACAAGCAGCATTGTGTCAAAACCAGTGATCAAAAAGTACAATCAATAACTGAGATAATAAGTTAATCTGGTTTCTATATACCTAGGATAAATAACTGGCAACGATGCAGAACTACTTTAAATGGTACCAGCAACAGTGCAGTATTACCTTAGGTACTGCCAGTAAAGAACACTAATGTAACAGCAACAAGGCATAATAGTACAAACTAATACTATTACAGACAGCATAACAGAAATGCACAGGTCAAGAAAAGCAATAACAAAGCTGCCGTTTTTTCTTTACAGTAATTAGAAATGTATGCTCATAGGTGTTTACTAGGCTAGTGACCACAAGAGCCTTTTTAAGCCTAGCCATCCATCCCAAATCTCTGACAAGTTCTGGTACCCTTGATAAGTGTAAGCACGGGCCTGGGAGATGAACCAGTTACAGGTTGCATGTATCCATTAGAGATGTAGCTACCAAGCCAGGGATGAATTTCCTGTTTCCCATCCAGTTGTCCAAGTTACATTTGAATTGAGTTAGGGAGGAACTCTGCTTCACATAAATGGGGAGCCTGTTCCAGAGATGGGACAGTCTCTGGGATACATACCTGTCTCTCCAGCAGGTCCTGGTTATATCACAGGCAAGGTTTAAGTGTTTATAAGAGGTAATTCTGGTCCTGTTTGTTTTGCTCATATGCAAGAGGTCCATCAGACTGGGACATGAGAATGCCTTGTATACCTGGCATAGCTGTCCTCTCAACAGCCTGACCCTTCTGAAGGATGTCTGTATCAGCCGGAGAGTCAATTATGGCCGCCAGTTTGCAGTCGTCTGCGAACTTGGCCAGCTGTAGTCCTCCTGTGCTTGCCTGTACCTCTGAGAAGTATATAATGAACCGAAAGGGTCCCAGGACTGAGCCCTGGGGGACACCACTTGTAACCGGTTTAGAGTCGGACCTAGAGCCTGCAACTCTCACTGTGTGGGTTCTATCCATGAGCCAACTGGCAACCTATCTCGTGACATAGGGGTTTATGTTCAGGCTGGTGAGCTTGTCTATAATACCAGAATGGGGAATGTTGTTGAAAGCCTTTGCGAGGTCTAGGTAGGCATTGTGGACCTCCTTTCCCTTGTCTAAAGCCTTGGTAACTGTCTCAAAGATGTCCACCAGGTTTAGGAGGCATGATCTGCCCTCAACAAAGCCAAACTGGGTAGGGTCCAGTGTTTGGAGGTTCCCAATGTCTTTGTTAATGAGTTCAATGATGATGTGCTCCATAGCCTTACAGACCAGGCTAGTCAGGCTTATAGGGTGATAGTTCCTGGGGTCCGTTGTGGCTCCACCTTTGTGGAGTGGGATAATTGTTGCTGTGCACCACTCTATGAGTACGTAGCCTGTAGAGAGGCTGAGTTTGAACAGTGTGTTTAGGTGAGGGGTTAGTTCATTTTGGAGCTCGTGTAAGACACAGCCTGGGCCACCATCCGGTCCCATTGCAGCTGTGTTTTTGGCTTTGGATAGGGCTGTTTTAACCTCTGTGTCAGTGATTGCCAGGGTTCTACATTCTTCTGGTATGGTTATAGGCCCTTTTGGGGGTGAGAGGGAGGTGAAGTTTGCACTAAACCTGTCTGCCAGAATGTTGGCAATATCAGTCAGTTCAGTGTATTTTGTGCCATTCTGCACTAACTCAGAGCAGATCTGAGAGTTTCCACTTAGGTTCTTGACATAGCTAAAAAAGGCTTTGTGGTTATCTTTGGTATCCTTTGCAATTTTTCTTCTGAAGCTAGCCTTGGATGATTTTATGAGGGATCGTAGTTTCTTGCTGATACTGATCAGGGATGTCTTTCCTTCTTGGGATTTTACTCTTTTCTGTATTAGTTTCCTCCTTCTGTTGTATAGCTTGTTTATGGCAGGGTCCACCAGTCTGGTTTCCTTTTCTTGGAGGAGTGAGTCTTGGTTTTGCTTGGGATAGCACGATCCATGCATTGTTGCAGGTGCTCATAGAGTGCCTTTGTAAGGGATTCAGCAGCTTGGACAGCGCTGACTTTTAGCATGGGGGCTGTGAACCTTTCCACCTCGGTCTTAAGTAAAGTGAAGTTTGCTTTTGAAAAGTTTTTCACAGTGGTTTCCTTGACTGGGGTGGAGGCGGAATGTGGAAATCCAGAGTGATTAGTCCATGGTCTGATCTAACCAGCGAGGGGTTGATCTCCGGTGTGGAACACTGGTCGCCCATGTTGGTGATGACCCGGTCCAGTATGTTGTCACCTCTGGTGGGGGTGTTGACCAGTTGATCCAGGGCATTCAAGTTTATAAATTCTAGGAAGCATTGGGCAAGGGAGTTAGTACTCGAGTAGATGTTCATCGTGTTACACTGCTGCAGTCATCACACTTGGGTTATCTGCCGTCAGGCGGTCCCGCAGTCAGCCCGAGTTCCAAAGTCTTGGTCCGGCATCAGTTGCTGTCGCTTCTTCCCTGACGTCAGTGCGACAGGGGTATAAAAGAGGCAGCCGACGCCATTTTCTTCAGTCTTTCTTGCTGCGCGGTGCCCAAAGCAGAAGCCGTTCGCAAGTGCCGGTCAGTCGACTCCTGGGATTTTCAAATCAAATTTCAGACCAAAGTCTTCAATAAAGCTAAGTACGCCGTTGGGGAAACTTTTCTTGCCTCAGTCCGATGTCAGAAAAAGTTAATAATTGCATTTCTTGTGGGAAGCAAATACCTCATAAGGATTTTCATTCTTATTGTATCCCTTGCCTAGGCCCAGACCACGACGTCACAGGTTGTCGGTTTTGTGCTAGGTTTAATAAACGAGCTATTAAACGTCGGTTTGATTTTGCTTGACATTATTTTGGTAGAAAATTTAATTATACCATGCCGTCGGAGCAACCGATGACCGGCATGCATAAAAAGTGCAAAGATAAGGATAGGCAGCCAAGACCCAAACCAGACACCGAGGCCTCTGCTAGGCCAGTCGCCGGTTCTCCGGTTTTCAGTGAGGCGCCTACGCAGCCCCTGACGACCACTGATTTAGAACCCCAGCCTGCATCCGACTCCCAAGCGGAGATTGCAGGGCCTCCAGAGCCTTTACCTTTAAGCCCTTCCGACTCCATGGCTGATGGGGATTCCGGTGCAGTTGAAAGGCAGTTGAAAGGCCGTCAGTTGCTGAAGGTGTCTTCATACCAACTACACTTACTATTAAATCCTTTGCAAAACTGAAAACTCCATTGAAAGTAAGGAAGCCTGTACAGCAGTCTCCAGTGCAAGGCCCCGTGCCTAAGAAACAGATGCTTAAGATGGCCGAAGACTTAATTACCGTAATCAGGGGTTCCCATCCCCCACCTGACAAAAGGCCTAGACAGGAGGAGGACTACGCTTCCTCTGACCAGGTTTCCATTACCTCATATTCTTCTAAGGAACAGGAGTACTCTTTTCCCCCTTATGAAGACTCTGATGCTGAAGAGTCTTTTCCTTCAGCATCTCCCCCAGAAGACTACTCTTTTGGGGAAACTTTACATACCATGAGGAAACATTTCCACTGGGAAGGATAGGATTACTCTGATTCTAAGAAAAGGCTCCGAGAGTTCCTTTTACTGGATACTACCCCAGCACAGACTCCTTGCTATTCCACCTGTGTTAGACATTGTGGATGATGTTTATTCAGAATCTAGCCTTAACCCAGATTCATTACCTCCTGCACCAGCCAAACCAGACAGATACTACAGAGTCCCTGACTCACATAAATTCCTATATAAAAGCCCTGTTGCTGACCATTTCCCAGGGTCCCAAAGGGGTTAAGGCCTCTATTGCTAAAAATCCTGTACCGTCTGAAAGAGATTCTAGAGCACTAGACAGATCGGGAAAGAAAGTATATACCTCAGCTACTCTAGGTATGAGGGTCTTAAATTGCCAGTTTCACATGCTGAAATATCAACAATACTTGATGTCTCAATTAAAACAGAAAATGAGCACACATACAGAGCAGCCTGATTACAAGGAAATGCAAGATTTGTTACATGCAGCAGAACAAGTGGGAAAACATACTTTGCAATGTGGATTTGATTCATTGGAAGCTTCTTGCAGAGCAGCTGTAACAGGGTCTGTCATTCGTAGGCATGCTTGCTTAAAAGAACAAACTTTACCTGATCATGTTAAAGCAAAGTTATTGGATGCACCCTTACAGCAGGATGTTTTATTTGGTGTGAAAGCAGAAGAGGTTTTAAAGAAAATGGAGGATAAGGCAAAATCTATGCAGACGGTCAAGGATTTTTTACAGGTCCAACCCCCTCGTTTCAGCAGAAATTGGCCAACCACAAACTGGTCCTTGCCAACTTCTGACAGACCACAGAGGGGCAAATACAGACGCCCAAGGGGCAGAGGTCAGCCACAAGGCTCTTATAAGCCACGACAATGGGGTGCCACAATCCAGAAAGGAGGAGAAGACAGGTCTCAAACTATCAGAAGACAATCACAATGACTTACCCCTCAGACCGCCAAGCAAATCACTCTTGGCAGCTCCCTTAGGAGGAAAACTTGCACTTTTTGCAGACAATTGGCACATCATCACAAAAGACAAATGGGTCTTAAATATTGTAACTCAAGGATACAGGTTCCACTTTCACACTTTACCAAGGATAAAAGGAATGCCAAACCTGCCATCAAATCAATGGGCAGAGGCTCAAAGACAAATTACAGCACTCATGGACATGAGAGCCATTTAACAGGTTCCTACACAGGAGCAAGGACAAGGATTTTACTCAAGACTCTTTCTGGTTCCCTGAAAGGACAAAGTCTGGAGACCCACTCTGGACCTTTCAATTCTAAACATATACCTGGAAGTACCCAAATTCAAGATGCTCACACTACAGCAACTTCTTCCCATGCTGGGCAAGAAGGCTTGGCTAGTAATGTTGGACCTCAAGGAGGCATACCTGCATGTCCCTATCAGACAAAATTGCAGAAGATACCTCCGATTTATAGCAGGTACAACTCATTACTAATTCTCTGCACTGCCCTTTGGCTTATCTACTGCACCCAGGGTCTTCACAAAATGCTGGCACCAGTAATTGCATACTGCAGACAAAGAGGAATCCAAATATATCCTTTCCTCCACTGCCTCTTCTGGCAAAGATGCTGCTAAAAGCCAGATTAGAGAGGCCACATATGATACTCATTGCTCCAGACTGGCCACGCCAACACTGGTATCCAATATTAAGGAACATGGCTCAAGGCCCACCATGGATTTTACCTCAAATTCCTCACCTGCTGACTCAGCAAAACAATCAGATTCTACACAGCCAGCTCAAGACTTTAAATCTGGCTGCATGGCAGATTATCTAAACAACCAGTCAACACTTCTCTCTACAGCTGTTATGGATGTCATTCTGGAGGCCAGGTGACCCAGCACCAGGAAAACCTACTCAGACAAATGGAAAAGATTCTGCGCCTGGAACCAGGCTAAAGGCCAAAATCCTCTTGTCCCAAATATTCCTCAGATTCTGCAATATTTAACTGAGATGTTGCACAAAGGCCTTTCCTTTTCATCTATAAAGATCCACGCTTCAGCTATTTCAGCTCATTACAACACGGATCCTCCTATTTTTTCACATCTATTATCAAGGCAGTACCTCAGAGAGGCTAAGAACATAAGACTGCCCCGAAGAGCACCAACACCAACTTGGGATCTCAATTTTGTTTTGGAAAAACTTACACTACCGCCCTTCGAGCCAGCTTTTTCAGCTGATTTACAATTTTTATCATGGAAAACTGCCCTGCTGCTAGCAATAACTTAAGCACGAAGAGTCTCAGAGCTACAGGCCCTAATGGCAGTGGAGCCTTTCATCATTTTTCATCAAGACAGAGTCTCTTTATGAACTAACCCTTCCTTTATGCCAAAGGTAGTATCCAGTGTGGCTCTAAACCAAACCATTCATTTACCCACCTTTTATACAAACCCCCAGAATAAAGGGGAAAGGCTGCTACACTCTTTGGACATTCACAGGCAATTACGTTTCTACTTGGATAAAACAAAGGTTTTCAGAAAATCTGATCAGCTCTTTGTATCCTATGCTGCAGGATCTCAAGGAAAGCCTATATCAAAACAGACCATTTCAAAATGGATAGGACATTGTATCCATTTCTGCTACACACACCATGGGAAACCTGTACCTGGTAACATTAGGCCTCATTCCACCAGGGCTAGAACAACATCAGCAGCCTTCCTCAGAGGGGTACCAACCAAGGATATTTTGGAAGCTGCAACTTGGAGTTCAGTGCACACCTTCACCAAGCAGTACCACTTACCTCTATACTCAAAAACCAGAGCTGGCTTTGCCACTGCAGTTTTGCAGGGCCTACTAGCTTCTCCAAACCCTGTTTAGTACCAACCGCCCAGCTTTAGCTTTGGGATTCAACCCAAGTGTGATGACTGCAGCAGTGTAACATGATGAACATAGTACAGTTTTGTACCTACCATAAATGTAGATGTTCGAGTATTCACACTGCTGCAGTCCAGGTTACCCTCCCACCTTCCCCTCTTCTTACCTGGGTTTTATCTATAGCTCCCTGTTTATACAATCTCTAAGATGTATTTCTATATGGTGTATTTGCTTACAGCTGTAGCTATTGTTTTCTACTTATGTAATTTACTTAGGATTATGTATTGCCTTCCTATTTGGGGGCACCTAACATCTGGGGCAAGAAATACTGAAGAAAATGGCATTGGCTGCCTCTTTTATACCCCTGTCACACTGATGTCAGGGAAGAAGCGACAGCAACCGACGCTGGACCAAGACTTTGGAACTCGGGCCGACTGCGGGACCGCCTGACGGCAGATAACCCAAGTGTGATGACTGCAGCAGTGTGAACACTCGAACATCTACATTTTTGGTAGGTACAAAACTGTACTTTCTCCCAGTTAATGTTTGGATAATTTAAATCACCCAATATTAGGGCATTTGGTAGGACTTTCATGTTTTCCAGTGTCTGCAGAAACACGGAATGGGGGTCCTGGTGGGTGATCTGTAGCAAGCTACAATTTGAATTTCAGTTTTGCCCATTGTTAGTTGCACATGGATGATCTCTGAGGCATTGTGCTGCGCCACTAACCTGGAGGTGTGGGTATCCTTGATGAATATGGATACACCCCCCGCCTTTTGTGTTTCGGTCCGGGTTCTGTGGCCGAAAAGTATGGTATGAGTTATAGCCTGGTAGTGCTTGGGTGCTCTCTGGAGCCTTAAACCAGGTTTCTGTTACTGCACCGATATCGATGTTCTCCATACTGAGGAGTGCCTCGAGTGCATGTATTTTGAGGTTTAGACTTCTGGCATTGAGTAGTATTACCCTCAGTTTTTGGTTACTTGTGCTATTTATGGTGGTGGGTTTGTCTTTTGAGCCTTGCCTAAAAAAGGCACTATGGGGGTGGCAAACGCCTTGGCCAGTATTCGAAAGCCTAAGGGTGACAGGTGCAAGCCATCTCTTGCGAAGCAATGTGGCTTGTCGAGCATGTCATCCCAGGTGGACAGATACTGGATCCCCTTTGAATGACACCATAAACTTAGCCAGTTGTTGAAAACTGATCATTTTTTCTTTATACTGTGGCATCATTCTTGGTGAGGGCAAGATGCTACTCAGGGTCAGGGTCATACCGGCCTGGGCTACATGATCAGAGAGCTCTTCCATGTCTCTTTTCATGTAGTCCAGGGAGGTACATCTCAGGTCATTCACACCAACATGGGCAATGACAGAGTTGTATTTGTACTTGTTCTGGAGTGACCTGAGTGCTTGTGTTATGTGGCGAATCCTGGTGCCCGACAGGCAGCTAACTGTAACCTTCTCCTTGTCCAGCCTAGTTAGTGGGACATCAGTGTGCCTTACTGTAGAGTCACCTATTACTAGTGTGTTGGGTATGTTATTTTTCCTTAAGGGCTGTGATTGCGTGGTACACTGATTATGTGAAGTATGTGTTTCATGGTTTGTGATGGAGTGTGGAGGTTGCATGGATGTCTGCTTTTGGAGGTCTCTGTTGCTTTTGCAGATTTTTATTTAGAGCCTCTGAGTATGTTTTTGTGTATTTATGTGTGTTATTTGCTGATGTTGGTTTAATAGATCTGTGTGAGACTGGTGGTTTGTGGCAAGTATTTCCCTTCTCCTCTTGACTGTCAGTTCCAGTTTTGGGTTGAGAGAGCTTTGCCTCCAGTTTGGCTGTATAATTGCATCTCTCGCATATATTAGTGTTTGGTGATTGGAGGAGAGGGTTGTCTGTGTACATGAGGCAGTTGTAACATTGCCTCAAAACGCCCAGATTCGCCAGTTAGACTGGAGAGTACACCTGAAACTGTCCTTTGGACATGCCTGAATAGGTAACGTAAGCTGTTTTACTGATTGGCTGGTAGGGACAAATAGAGAGCCTTGTCCTTCTGGACAGTATAGGGGGGTCTAGTGCTAGAGTTAATTAGTGCTTGCTATGAGTTTTGAGCAAGTGCTGGGCTGTGAAATGAATGGTTTGAGTGCTTAAGTTAAAATTTTGTCTAGTTCCAAGGGAAAATCGAAGAGGAGACTTCTTGGAGCCGGCAATACTTTAACCCTAACTAACTGGAGCTGCCCAGTGCACAAAACCACGCAAATGCGTTTTTTATAGCAGGGAAATGAGAGAGTTAGAAATTAGCCCAAAATGGCCAGTAAACTACTAACTTCTGGGCTGAAACCACTCTTCCAGGGACAGATAGGCTGCTCAAAGCTTCCCTCTCTCACAGGTGAACAGAGAAACCTCCTTCTATCCATGTAAGGTATGGGCAAACACAGAAACTTGTAACACAGCCTTGAATTCAGCAATAACCTGAAAACTGGACTATACTAATTCAGAAAGGCAGGAAACAAATATATTTTTTTTTTTTTTTTTTTTTCAGAAAATAAAGCAGATACAATCAAAAAACACTTTAAATGCACAGAAATGGCAATCGCTCTTTAGTGTGTAGCCTACAACAGTTAAACAGATTATTTAAACACAAAAATGACTTAGTTCAAGTGCAGACAGTAAATAAATACAATATGTAGCAGAAACAAGCTTTTTAAATCACAGAAAAGCTAAAAAATCAGAATTTTAGGCGGAATTAGTTAAAGACAGCAAGAAAATGCAGAAAGTGCCTCATGTAAACAGACAACCCTCTCCTCCTACCACCCAACACTACAACCTGCGAGAGATGCACTTACATAGCCAAACTGGAAACAAAGCTCTCTCCAGCCAAGATTGTGCTAGACAGTCAAGAGGAGAAGGTTAACACCTGCACTACACCTCAAGCAACTCATAGCCCTTCAAAACCCACACCGTCAACACCCACACATAGCAACACTGAACCCACATATGCGGAGGCCCTTAACATCAACCTGCCCAAGCAACAAGGACCTCCAAAACTGAAACGCAAACAAACACCAGTAACAACCAAAGCGACACATAGCTCACAACATCAGTGTGCCACCCAACAACAGCCCTTAAGAAAAGACAATGTACCCAACACTTTAGTCATATGTGACTCTATAGTCAGGCACACTGATGTCCCACTCACCAGGCTGAACAAGAAGAAAATTACAGTCAGCTGCCTGCCGGGTGCCAGGATCTGCCACATAACGCATGCAGTCAGGTCACTCCACAACAAGTACAAATGCAACTCTGTCATTGTCCATGTTGGAGTGAATGATTTGAGACGTACCTCCCTGGACTACATGAAAAGAGACATGGAAGAGCTTTTGGATCATGTGGCCCAGGCAGGTATGACCCTAGCCCTGAGTAGCATCCTGCCTTTGCACAGAATGATACCAAAAGTATAAGGACTGACTTCAACAATTGGCTAAGCTTCTGGTGTCATTCAAAGGGGATCCAGTACATGTCTGCCTGGGAAGACATGATCGACAAACCAAGATGCTTTGCCAGAGATGGTCTGCTCCTGTCACTCCTGGGATTCAGGTTACTGGCTAAAGCTCTTGCCATCCCTATAGTGCTTTTTTTAGGCAAGGGTCAAAGGACAAAACCACCACCATAATAGATGCAAGCATGAAAAATCTGAAGGTAATGCTACTCAATGCTAGAAGCCTAAACCTCAAAATGCACTCTCTCAAGGCACTCCTAAAAATGGAAGACATTGATATCTGTGCAGTAACTGAGACCTGGTTCAAAGCTCCAGAGAGCACCCCTGCAATACCAGGCTACAACTCTTACCACACTTTTCGGCCACAAAACCAAGACCAAAACACTAAAGGTGGAGGAGTGTCCATATTCACCAAGGATATTCACACCTCCAGGCTAGTTGCCCAACACAATGCATCTGAAATTCTCCAGGTGCAACTAACACTAGGTAAGACTGCAATCCAAATTGTAGCTTGCTACAGATCCCTCACCATGCCCCAAGATTCTCACTACACATTTCTAAACATACTGGAAAATGTTGAGATACAACCATACCCCCTAATACTGGGTGATTTCAACTACCCTGCCATTAACTGGGAAAGCTACTTTGGTACTAACACCTTTTCCCAACGGTTCTTGGAATTCATAAATTCCAACGCCCTGGATCAACTATTCCGTTGTCCCACCAGGAGCTCCAATGTCCTAGACCTGGTCATTACCAGCATGGGAGATAGATGCTCCATACCAGTGGTCACCCCCTCATTGGTCAGGTCTGACCATAAGCAAATCACCCTTGACATACACATCCCACCCCCACCCCCCCAGTAAGGAAACCTCCGTAAAAAACTTCTCCAAAGCCAACTTCATGCTACTGAAGTTAGAAGTGACAAACTTCATTATACCCATGCAGACGGGATCTGAAAGTTCGACTGCTGAATCCTACACTAAGGCACTGTACGAGCACATCCAATCGTGCATGAATCGTGCCATCCCAGATAGAACCAAGATGCTCTCCTACAAAAAAAGGAAGCCAATCTGGTGGTCCCCTGCTGTAAGCAAACTATACAACAGTAGGAAGAAACTGTTGCAGAAAAGAGGAAAATTTCAGGATGCAAAAAACTCCCGCACCAGTCTCAGTAAGAAGCTGAGATCCCTCATAAAATCCTCAAAAGCTAGTGACGAAAATAAAATTGTGAAAGATTCCAAAGACAACCACAAGGCGTTCTATAGTTATGTCAAGAATCTAAATGGCAATGCTCAGATCTGCTCTGAGCTACAACAGAATGGCATTAAATGTACTGATCCCAAGGATATTTGTCAGTATCCTGGCAGATCGATTTAGTGCCAACTTCACCCCCTCTCATCCCCTAAAGGGCCCATCTCAATACCAAAAGATTACCAAATTCCAGTAATCATTGCCACACAGGTAGAAACCACACTCTCCAAAGCTCGGAATACAGCATCCATGGGACCAGATGACATCCCGGGCTGTGTACTACATGAACTACAAAATGAACTGGCACCTCACCTAAGGGTCATGTTTAATGATAGCCTCACCTCAGGTTTCATGCCCACTGAGTGGCGCACAGCTACAGTTATCCCACTCCACAAGGGGGGATCCAACTTGGATCCCGGGAACTACCTTCCCATCAGTCTGACGAGCCTGATCTGGAAGGGCATGGAATGCATTGTCATGGAACTTATAAACAAAGACATTGGCAACCTTCAAACACTGGACCCCACCCAGTTTGGGTTCGTGAGGGGCCGATCTTGTCTCCTGAACATGATTGACTTCTTCGACTCAGTCTCCAGAGCTGTGGACGAGGGTAAGGCAGTCCACACAGCCTATCTGGACCTTGCCAAGGCCTTTGACACCATCTCCCACTCTGGAATCATAGACAAACTTACTAAGCTGGGCATAAATCCTTATGTCACTCGATGGGTTGCCAACTGGCTTACTGACAGAACCCAGACTGTAAAAGTAGCCAACTCCAAATCCAGCTGCAGACAAGTGACAAGTGGAGTACCTCAGGGTTCAGTCCTGGGACCACTCTTTTTTGGCATCTACTTCTCTGAAGTAGAGGCCAACACTAAGGGACTCTGGCTGACAAAGTTCACAGATGACCGCAAACTGGGAGCCATTATTGAATCCCCAAATGATCTGGATATTCTACAAAAGGGCCTTACAGAAACAGATGCCTGGTGCCAGAGCCATGGTCTCAAGATTAATGCCAAGAAATGTATAGTTATCCCCTTTGGAAAAAAACATATACCCATGAATTACCACATAGGTGGCAGCACACTAAACATCGAAAGTGTGATGAGAGACTTAGGGACACAGGTGGACAGTGGTCTCACCTTTGATAACCACATCACCACAACAGTCAGGAAATCCTTCTATGTGGCACACCTCATCATAAGTGCTTTTCATCCAGAAAAAGGAGGTCATTGTCCCACTGTACTCATCCCTCATTAGTCCCATTATAGAGTATAACTCCTCGTTTGGTATGTACCTCACAAGACATCTGCAACAGCTGGAAAAGCCGCAGAAATACCTCACTAAAAGAATCACAGGCCTAACGCAGATGCCATATGCTGACTGTCTAAAAAAACTCCAGCTATACTCTGTGGCATATTGTCTACTCAGAGGTGATCTCTGCTTAACATACAAGGCCATGTCAAATCCTGAGCTGTTGGACATGCTCCACTTAAAGAAATCCCAATCCCTCAGAGCCACACGTTTCAGGGATCTAAACCTTGTCATCACAATGAACAAAACATGCTGGAGGGATAGGTTCCTGACCCAGAGACTCCCCATACTCTGGAATAGACTGCCCATACATGTTCAAGCAGAGTGCCTCCTTGGCCCTCTTCAAAAGGAACCTTGATGATTGGATGGGAGATAGGAAATTCACCCTGGGGATCATGTCAGTCGCCCTGCTAGACAGGGGTCCAGGGAAGTAAATATTATGGGAAGAAGTATCCAGGGAATTGTTATGGCTAGGCTTATGTAGGCCCTAGGGCCGATAGCCTAGTACCAACCTATGAACCTAAGAAAATGATAATCACTTCAAAGTCTCTCTTTTGTTTCTCTGCTGCTGTAGAACTCTGCAGGACACCTGGCAGGCACTTGCTGAGCTGAATACAACTGGAAAAAAAACACGCAAATGCGCTTTTTATAGCAGGGAAATGAAAGAGAGAGAAATTAGCCCAAAATGGCCAATAAACTACTAACTTCTGGGCTACAGCAAACAAGGCATACAAATTTCAGAAAGAAACAGTTCAGTTAAGCAGGCACAATAAGCCTTTAACCAGAAATTCCCAGCTCAGAAGGGCAGAATCTAGCCTGTCCTCCCACAACAGTGCAGACCACACACCTTCTTAATGTAAAATAACTGGCCTGAAGCCCAAGTGCTTAAACCAGAACTAATGCTCTTTTCGAATAACAGACACTGAGCCTCCAATCAGCAATTCCCAACTTAGAAGGATGTGAGCTACCTGTCCTGCCACAACAATGCAGTCCACAAACCTTCTTAATGTAAAACAACTGGTCTGAAGCCCAAGTGGATAAACCAAAAGGCTTAGAATAACAGTTACAATTTAATCAGCCTACTAACAAGCAGTAATAACTGCAGCAGAATAAGACAACTGAGTACTTTTAAGAAGAAGCACAAGCAAAATAAGGTAATAAAGTGGGAAGAAACACAATACAGTAAAAGCAGATGAATAAAGTGCAATTTTTTTATAACAATAGAAAATGAGCAAACTGATTGAAACAAATTACCCAATTAGCCAGTAAAATGAAATCAAAACTGAGCCCTGTTCCAGCAGTCTTCAGTCAGACAAGTTGTAACCGCACACTTCTGCCACTAGGGTGCAGAGGAACCTTCTCCAAAAAAGATGGCCTGCATTAGCGCTCAAGTTATACAAACAAAACTAGATTCAACAGGCCTGAATCTAGTCTATGCTACAGCGGACAAGGTGCAGCAATATCAGAAAAACAGCTCAAATAAGCAGGCACAGTAAGACTTTAACCAGAAATTCCCAGCTCAGAAGGCCAGAATCTAGCCTCTCCTCCCACAAGAGTGCAGACCACAAACGTTCTTAATGCAAAATAACTGGCCTGGAGCCCAAGTGCTTAAACCAGAACTAATAGACTTTTAGAATAACACACTCTGAGCCTTCAATCAGCAATTCCCAACTTAGAAGGATGTAAGCTACCTGTTCTGCTACAAGAGTGCAGACCACAAACCTTCTTTATGTAAAACAACTGGTCTGAAACCCAAGTGCTTTAACCAAAAGACTTAGAATAATAGTACAGTTTAATCAGGCTACTGACATGCAGTAAAAACTTACACTGGCAAAACAACGTTTTTTTAAAGATTTTGAATGAATGGCTAAATAAAGATTTTATGTGTAAAGAATTACGCATTACAATACTTAAATTTGTCTGGAAGAAAGAAGGAAAAATATAATGAAAAACAGTAGACCGGTAGTACTGAACAATAATGAAGATTTTTATGAAGATATTGCAGAAAAGATTTGAACAAAGATGGTGATTGTTATGGAACACAGTATGCATAGTTTAAAAGGGAAGCAATATCAAGAATTAATAATACTAAGAAGGTTTGTGGATATATATGCAGAGGAGAAGTAGTAAACTTTTGACAGTGGATTTTAGTAAGTCATTTGATACAATAGGAAATGTAATGTTATTGGTGATAATGAAAGAATACAATATAAATGAGAAAATTAGGAAAGTTTGTATGTCTGCTTATAGAAATAATAAAGCAAACATTTTGCTAAATTGTTGGTTAAGTAAGGAGATAAAAAATGAGGAGGGGTGTGAGATAATGATGTCCAATAAGTTGTATATTCTTTGCTTTAGCTACAAATGTAATTGTAGGTGAAATAAATAAAATGAAGAAAGCAGAGTATGTGCTTAAGAAATAAAGTACTATAAAAGTAAAATAAAGTAGAAGAAAGATATCTGTAATATATTAATGGCCAGTTGTATTATCCTAATAAAATATATACTTGTGAGACTGAGGGGATTATTTACGCCCTGCAAATGTCCCTGTACATAGGTGAAAGGAAAAATAAATTTAAAATAAGGCTTCAGGAATATATTAGAAACATCATAAAACAAAAAGAAGAGAGCCCTGAGGTTAAACATTTTATGTTATTTCACAATTCGAACCCTGAAGGTTTAAAAGCTACTATTTTAGAGCAGGTTCCAACTGGCTTTTATTCTGAATATTTGTATAAAAAGAGGTTACTTTATAAGGAAAGTATTTTTATGTTAAAGTATAACACGTTTTGTATCCTCGGGGACTTAACTTGGAGTGTAACTGGAGATTAATTTAATATGTAATTGGTTGATTGTTTAATCATGATGTGTTTTTAACTGAAAGTGTACTTCTGTTAGTTTGTACTCCTTGAAGGCTTTGCCGAAGCGCTGGAGTGTAACTGGAGCTTGTTAATTTAATATGTAATTGGTTGATTGTTTAATTGTGATGTGTATTTAACTGAAGGTATACTTCTGTTAATTTGTACTCCTTGAAAGCTTTGCCAAAGCGCTGGAGAATGATTAAAGTTAGGTTTCTTGGTTCCTGTCTCTTATGTGCTTAGGAAACCCTGTCTTGTTAACTTATGTAGATGATATAGTAATTGCAAAAAACACTATGTGGATAAAAGAAGTAATATGTTATATAAATGAACATTTACAAGCAACAGGGATGACTTTAAACAAAGGGAAAAGCAGAGTTTTAAGAGATATGGTTAAGATAGGATGAATAAAATCTAGAATGAATGGAATTTCTGTCTTTGCTGTAAAATTTGGTAATAAAATTGCAAGTAGGATGCAATGGGAAAATATAATAGAAGACTTAAAAATAATTTGATTGTTGTAGGAAAACATATAGACTGTCATTTAGAAAAAAGTTTATTTGATAAATTTGGATTTAATGGGGAAAATAGCATATTTAGCAAGGGTATTTATGCTACCAATCATACTGGAAAAAGAATTGCTACAGACAGTTGTTTCATTTATATGGATTCAAAACTGAATCCAGTAAAACAAGGATGTTATGTATATAAAGCAGGTTGGTTAGGGTTATTTAATCCAGTGGCATATGCTGCTTCTCTAAATTTATATAAAACAGTAAAGTGGATAAATGAAAGAGAAGAAAGTTTGGCTCTAAGAATATTTAAATATAAGTATGAAAATGTTAGGGATATGATAAGAAGTGGTAAAAGAGAAAAATAATGTAAAAATGAAGAAATGTTACCAAGAAAAAAAATATTAATGTGGAAAATAAAAACTGACAAAACAGAAAAGGAGAGAAAACTGTGGTATAAGAATGTAATGACACAATATTATTGTGTCAAACCATGTGAAAGCTAGAAGAAGAAAAGTAAAGCTACAGAAATAAGAAATAAATAATGTAATAAAAAACAGAATGCTGTTATTTTTTGTGGAGACTGGTAATAGATCAATTACTAGTAAAAGGGAATAGGCTATATAAAAAGAAAATGTTTATATTGTGGTGAAGAGGAAACTGAACATGTGTTTTTGAAATGTAAAAGTGTGATAAAATTATGGGAAATGTGTAAATAAATTTTTTTTAAACTATTGAAAATATAGATAAGAAAAATATGGACATAATTAAATATCGGTATTATAAAAATAGAAATAAAAATATGTTAAAAGAATCGATAAAATGTTTTATGGGTTATATGAAATGAAAGGATAAATGACATACATTTAATAGAAAATGGATTTTGGTAGTAATATGAATAAAATTTAGATGGCTGTGGAAAAAGGAGTGGCGGTCTAATAAGGATAGAAATTTGATGTAAAAATATGTATAAATGTGTAATAAGCAAAACAAGGATATGGAATTGTATTTTTGTAAATATGTAAACATTATTTAAATTTGTAAATAAAATGTAAATATTGTTTTCTTTGTATAAATAAAGGACTCCTACCTTTTTTGATAGATGCCATGGGATCTCTTTACATTCACTTGAGCTACTGGCAGATATATAAGCAGATATAACATCTCATCTGAAGGATGGCAAACTCAGGAGTGCTGCACTGCAGGGTCAGCAGCCACTCTTCCTGGTGTGGCAGTACAACCCAAAGCCTTCTGCATCATAGGTGAGTGCACTACCTCTTGTGCCACCGATACTGTTAATACTTTCTTGCAAAAATCATAAACTGCTTAATATTTCAGTATAATTGCTTCCTTGACAAAATCAGTCATATTCCATTATATTTGAAAATGAAAATTATGCAAATTATTTTCCATTTATTTCATTGTTTGGGAACTCAAGTAGATTATGAAACATTGTAAGGCTTAGTTGGAGAGAAAAAAAAACAGAAGGTGAAATTGGTACATATTTAGAATGCATGATTATGCTTGGCAATGTAGACTTGCACAACTTTGTTTAGTCACTGGATTGTTGTAGTCAGCAACACAGTGTTTGAAGCCTAAGTAGGGGGTGAAAGGAGTGTCAAAGAAATTCAAGATGGCTTAAGATTAAGAGGGGAGATATTGGGATAATAAAGTACTGAAATATCATGACTAATTTAGTAGAATTTTCGGAAAGGTGGTGGGGGGAGTCTGCAATAACTTTAAGAGGCGGTTTGCCTCCTACAGCTGAGTAGGTGGTAATGTTTAGTAGTGGTTTGTGTCGGGATGAGTATGGTTTCATGTGACAACTTGGTTAGTAAAGCAATTTCATATTGGTGCATTAAAGATGAATTTTCAAAGGTTACGTTTAAAATTTTAGTAGGATGTTATGGTTTGTATGCTTGAAGGTAACAAGTTGCATGCTTGGGGACCATATTTACTGCTAAACATTTTGTTTTAGTTTTGAGTCATTTATGCTGAATTAAGCATACTTGAGTAATATTTTATATTGAGTAATCACACATTATTGTATAAATTGTTGTGATGTTGCAAATTTTTATAGTCAAAATTTGATAAGGCTTATCCTTGTCAAATTACATTTGGTTAAGTTTTTAAGTATAGACACAACACAAAAAATGAGTAATAGCTAATTATGTACCTTCTGAAAATAATGTTAAAATCATTTTATTCAGGATATTAAAAAAGACTGTAAAGCAACAGCGCTTGAAGGCCGCTTTGAAAAGCTCTTCTTTTATGCAGTTCCACAGCAGTAAGGTAGCATGCACTTTCACATCTGACAAGGTAGTGAGTTCCGAAAAAGCAATGCACAAGTAGATAAAGGAATGGCTTTGCAGATTCTAACTGGTTCTGGGAATCAGCAATAATCCCTGGTCAGCTGAGCCATATTGGTGGCCAGAATGTATGGCAGTAAAAGCTCTTTAATAGTCAGCACCCCAGTTATTTAGATGCTTGTAAGTTGTTTGTCAATTAATTCCAAGATTTTAAAGGCAGATTTTAAAGGCACGTTTTGATGCATGTGGAAATTACTGTAAATTGTGCAGCACATGAATAATATGTACTTGTCAGATGGTGTCATTCTGAAACATGGCTGAAGCATTCTGGACCTGATAGAAATGCTCTAGGTCACTCTCAAGTAACACAAGGTAAAAGGTATTTCAGAAAACCAGGTGAGATATCGATTGTACTTGGATGACTGTGGCAAAATCTTGATGTGTTTAATTTGGGTGATATTATGCATATGAAAGTAAGATGACTTCATTACTTCTGTTACTTGGTGTTTAACTATCAGCATTTCTTCTAGAACAACTCCAAGGCTGTGCATCATTATTATGAACTCTAGTCTGTTATTCCCACAATAAAATGTTCCAGTGGCTAGAGCCCTTCCATCTGGTCTTGCAATCCCAGTGTTACAGTCACATGCGTGCAGAGTACCTGAGTCTCAAATGTGTGATGTGTATTCATTGAAGAACATCCTTGCTTGTTAGAAAAGGAAAGCGCTAACTGTGCATCATCTACATAAGAAAGATAAGTGAGACTGTTCCTACTAATTACATCTGTTAGTATGATTTATACTAATTAATGAAAATAGGAATGAGACCAAGACAGAGCCCTGAAGAACTCTGCTCAGAGCAGTGGATCAGGAAGCTGTACTATGAGAAATTACCCTCTGAATGTCCCCCAAGAGGTAAGAAGCAGACCATTCTAGAACTGTTCCAGAAAGATCACAGTGAGCATGCAGAAATTCATCCAAGGCAAAGTAGCATAAAGATGGAGTACCTTCACAGTACTTTTACCAGAAAAAACGTTATACAGTGCCTTAAAAAGATTAAAAGAAAACCAGATTGTGAAAAAAATAGTCCCTATCTTGTATGTAGATCATCTTCACAGGTTGCCTCTAAAAGGGAGGTTAGAGTAGCTGGAGGAAAAGTACCAGTTCTCAAACAAGAATGAACAGTGTGAGTGATTACTGAACAAATGCTATGCAATTTGGGCAAAGACAGCTGAATGGTCAGATTGCCTTATTACTTGAATATAAGTTTGTTGTTATATAGATGTGAGGAAGCAGCTGTGTAAGGAGTACTGCAGTGTTATTTCTGTGTCAGATATACTGCAAACGTATACTAGCAAATCTCTGAAAAGTGCCTTACAGACAAATCATTGTGATGGTTTACAAGAGGATCTCCATTAAATGTTTTTTTTTACTTTACAATTAGTAGAAAGCTTGAATTAAAAGGCTTGCCAAATAATAAAATATCATCATGAATGGGCCATGGCCTTATGGCATCAAGGGATAATGCCCTTACTGTAACCCAGATAACTTGCATTCAGGTAGAGGAGAGGCTGGGTGGGGAATGATGGCAATGACCGGCCTTCGCTTCATTGCTTATCCTAGGGGGAAAGAGATGGTTCAGTCTTTACTTTGTAGGTGACAACTACTGGCAGGTAAGAAATCACCTGCAGTGTATAGCATAGCAAACCCATACTGCCGGCAGTATCGTGCATAGCTAAAAAGGTCAGCCTATGTGGCTAAGTCCACACGGGTCTTCTGAAGCAGAATTTGTGGACATTGCACCCATGTGTGTGAGGGTACATTTAGGAATCTGTGGACACTGCTGACTAGCCAGCTTCCTATGCTGTACCAGTCATTCCTCTCCAAGGGAGAGCAAGTCAATCAGGAAAGACTTAGGATGTAGGGTTGGTGGTCCTAAGAAGTAATGAACAAACAGATGGGACTCAAAAAGGGGTGCCAATAGGTGAATTCTGAATGCTAAAAAAATCATAAAACATTTTTTGTGATTATTTTCACCTTTTCACCTCTACGCATAAACAAGAAAAAAAAAAATTTAAGAAATCAGTGTACACAGTTTTAGTTACAGAAGTTTATTTGCTTAAAGTTCAAACATCACAGTCCAACTTTACCTTGTCCTTATTATTTTTTATTGTGTATTTGTTTGTTGATCACGATGTTCCAGTTGAGCAGAGCCCGTTTTCAGCAGATATCATGGAGAAAAATCTCCATTGAGTAAATGAAGATTAAGTACAGAATATATTCTCAAATATCTGTACATATTAAAAATCATTTCAGTTTTTTCACAGTTATACATTTTCAGTATTCAGTGGTGTATTACCTAGAGGGTGTTCAGAAGCAATTAACGGAGTGCATTACTTGGAAATGCATGGTGACACACAGAGATGGGAGGATTTGGAGATGAATGTAGTGTAACCGAGCTAGTGGGAAAATAATGTGGTATACATTGCATGTATATAGCTACATAATGGCATGCAAATGAGTGTCAGTATGCTAAAGCAAACCACAAGCAATGCATGCCAAGTTAAACACTGCAGCACTGTTCAAAAATGTATAAATTAGTACACTGAGCTATGATTATCAGCTAATCTAAACACTATAATTTTTCAGTGTGCAGGTGCATTGCTTATGAAAAGATGCTAGGAGTAGCATTTGCTTTAGTTGTCAGCATGTTGTTAGTGGTTGCCTTAAAAGCAAGTCTCTGGGATGTTGCATACCACTCCCGTCTGCACTGCATAAGTGTCTTTCACCGGCTTGCATAGCACAAACTTCTTGACCAGGACATAACTGACCACTACCACATGGACACAGATATTGTATGAGAGCTAGGGGATGTATACTACCATCCTAACATGATATTAAGGAAGATATGTGGACTGTCTGTCCTGATGGACACAAAAGGTTTGTATAAAATTAGCTGTCCTTATCATGGGGACCTATCATTGTCCAGCTGGGAGCACATTTCGTATGCCAGTTCCATGACATAATGCTACAGCAATTGGTGGAGCATATTTGATTTCACAGACAGCAGAGGATAGAACCACCTGAGGTCTAGTGGGCCAGTGACTTTGCCCACATTGTCATCAGGGCATCACCTGCTCCACGTGAAGTTAGATATGTAAACCAGAAGGACATCCACACCATCAACAGCTATGTGGTGTGCTGTGCACGATATTATATACAGTGTGTATCTGTGCCATCCAGGTAATCCACATGATTTACACATCTGGCACTTGTATCAGTGTTTTGTGCAGGGTCTTTTTACTGGGTTATCTAGTTGGCATGTGCCACCCATAGAGTCCATGGTAGTCTGGCCCCAGTCACTTGCGTAGCAGACCTCTTTTTCTCTTGTGTGTTGCAGGTGGTGATGGGTTTGTCTTGAAACTGTGTCGAATGAACTCCATCTGTAGCCTCCAGACCATGGGGAGATGTTGTATACCAGCATACTGTCAGAGACGCATAACATCATCAAATGTGTGTTTAGGCTGCTGATGGCCAACTTCCACTCATTGGATAAATTGGTTGGTGCTTTGGATCTGTAGCAAGATATTTGAGGTCTGTGCCATGCTTCAAGTGACGTAGCGCTGTGAATAGTGTTACAAAATGGGGATACTGCAACACTAGTAAATGAATAAATGGTCCAGGCAGCAGCAGGAAACAGCTAAATCAGTAATTTATAATAAAATTCACACAAGCGCTTTCACCCTGACTCAAATGCAGGGCTTTTTCAAGTGAAGTAAAAAACACAACACCCCTCCATTTAAACACCCTCATTCATAAAAAAGCGCCAGTCTTAAAGTGGTACATACAAGTCTGCATCTAAAATGCTAAGCAAAGCAACATTAGTCAACATAACTTCATCAACTTATGATCAAAGTGTCTCACATTAAATACATTCTGTTCAGCACAAACATTGTTCCCTAAACAAGTCAAATAAGAAAGCAATGAATAAATGAATAACCAACTTTCAACAGTCCCTACACAGTCATAACTTAAAAATATATATAAAAGACAAAAATGTGATAAAAACTAAAAAAAAATGAAAAAATAGAAAAAAATAATAGATGGTCTTCTTCTTCTTTTGGCTGCTCCCGTTAGGGGTCGCCACAGCAGATCAACTGTTTCCATTTCTTCCTGTCCTCTGCATCTTGCTCTGTCACACCAACCACCTGCATGTCCTCTCTCACCACATCCATAAACCTTATCTTAGGCCTTCCTTTTTTCCTGTTACCTGACAGCTTCATCCTTAGCATCCTTTTCCCAATATACTCTGCATCCCTCCTCAGCACATGTCCAAACCAACATAATCTTGCCTCTCTGGCTTTGTCTCCAAACCTTCCAATCTGGTCTGACCCTCTAATATACTTATTCCTAATCCTGTCCATCCTCGTCACACCCAGTGCAAATCTTAACATCTTCAACTCTGCCACGTCAAGCTCTGACTCCTGCCTTTTTGTCAATGCCACTGTCTCCAACCCATATAACATAGCTGGTCTCACTACCCCCTTGTAGACCTTCCCTTTCACTCTTACTGGTGCTCGTCTGTCACAAATCACTCCTGACACTCTTCTCCACCCACTCCATCCTGGCTGTACTCATTTCACCTCTCTTCCACACTCAACATTACTCTGAACTGTTGATCCCAAGTACTTAAACTCATCCACCTTTGCCACCTCTACTCCCTGCATCCTCACCATTCCTCTATCCTCCCTCTCATTCACACACATATGTTCTGTCATAGTTCTGCTGACCTTCATTCCTCTTCTCTCTAGAGCATATCTTCACCTCTCCAGGGTCTCCGCCACCTGTTCCCTACAGATCACAATGTCATCTGCAAACATCATAGTCCACGGGGACTCCTGTCTGATCTCGTCTGTCAATCTGTCCATCACCATTGCAAATAAGAAAGGGCTCAGAGCTGATCCTTGATGTAATCCCACCTCCACCTTAAACGCATCCATTACTCCCACCGCAGACCTCACCACTGTCACACTACCCTTGTACATATCCTGTACCACTCTTACATACTTCTCTGACACTCCCGACTTCCTCATACAATACCACAACTCCTGTCTAGGCACCCTGTCATATGCTTTCTCTAAATCCACAAAGACACAATGCAACTCCTTCTGACATTCTCTGTACTTCTCCATCAACACTCTCAGAGCAAACTTCGCATCTGTAGTGCTCTTTCCTGGCATGAAACCATACTGCTGATCACTAATCATCACCTCCCTTCTTAACCTAGCTTCCACTACTCTTTCCTATAACTTCATGCTGTGACTAATCAGTTTAATCCCTCTGTAGTTACTACAGCTCTGCACATCACCCTTATTCTTAAAAATCGGTACCAAAACACTTTTTCTCCATTCCTCAGGCATCCCCTCACTTTCCAAGATTTCATTAAACAATCTAGTTAAAAACTCCACTGCCATTTCACGTAAACACCTCCATGCTTCCACAGGTATGTCATCTGGACCAACAGCCTTTCCGTTCTTCATCCTCTTCATAGCTATTTTTACTTCCTCCTTGCTAATCCACTGCACTTCATGATTCACTATCTGCACATCATCCAACCTTCTCTCCCTCTCATTCTCTTCATTCCTCAACCCCTCAAAGTACTCTTTCCATCTGCTCAACACACTCTCCTCGCTTTTGAGTATGTTTCCCTCATTATCCTTTATCACCCTTACCTGCTGCACATCTTTACTAGCTCAGTCCCTCTGTCTAGCCAATCGGTACAGGTCCTTTTCTTCCTCCTTAGTGTCCAACCTTTTATACAACTCTTCATACACCTTATCCTTAGCCTTTGCCACATCTCTCTTTGCCATGCACTTCATCTCCTTATACTCTTGTCTACTTTCTTCATCTCTTTGACAATCCCACTTCTTCTTCGCCAACCTCTTTCTCTGTATACTCTCCTGTAATTTTTCATTCCACCACCAGGTCTCCTTGTCCTCCTTCCTCTTTCCAGATGTCACACCAAGCACCTTTCTAGCCATCTCTCTTACTAGCTCTGCTGTAGTTACCCAGCTATTCAGTAACTCTTCACTGCCACCCAGTGCCTGTCTTAACTCTTCGCTGAACATCACCTCACAATTACCCTTTTTCAGTTTCCACCATTTGATCCTTGGTGCTGCCCTCACACTCATCCTCCTCTTCTTGATCACCATTGTCATCCTACAAACCACCATCCTATGCTGCCTAACTACACTTTCTCCTGCCACCACTTTACAGTCTCCAATCTCCTTCAGACTGGCCCTTCTACATAAGATATAATCCACCTATGTGCATCTTCCTCCACTCTTGTATGTCACCCTATGCTCCTCCCTCTTGTTAAAATACGTATTCATCACAGCCATGTCCATCCTTTTCGCAAAATCCACTACCATCTGACCTACTGCATTCCTTTGCTTAACACCATACCTACCCTTCACTTTCTTATCCCCTCTGTTCTCTTCACCAACATGCCCATTGAAATCTGCTCCAATCACCAGTCTCTCACCCTTGGGTACAGTCATCACTACTTCATCCAACTCACTGCAAAATTTTTCTTTCTCATCCATCGCACACCCAACTTCTGGAGCATATGCACTAACAACATTCATCATTACACCATCAATTTCCAGCTTCATAAACATCACTCTATCCGACAAAGGAAAGTACTTCACACCCCATCCTTCTGTGACCTCACCAGCCACCTCAACAATCAAACTACTAGGGTAACCCCTTGCCCTGAATAACCCGGAGATGTGGTTGACCTGTTCTCCTATATACCAGTGGAGGAGAGTTTGGATTTTTTTCTGGTCACATTTGAATGAAAAAGGTTCATTGCTTAGTTTTAATGTAGATCTATTGGTGGAACTTATGAGGATTGTGTTGGAGAACAACTTTGTTTATTTTGAGGGGGAGACCATTAAACATGTTAGGATGTAGCTATGGGGGCAGCTTGTGACGCATATATGCTAACCTGGTCCTCCTAAAATGGGAATTAGAGAATATATTTAATTCTGTCTACTGGAAGAACATAAAGTTGTACCGACACTTTTTGGATGACATATTTTTAATATGGGAAGGGACGGTGGACTTTCTAATTAATTTTATCGAGTTTCTTAATTCAACCACCAGCTTTCTAAAATTTACATTTAAATTTGTTGTGAGGTTAGATAAAAGTAAGGGATGTCTAAAATCTAGAATACATAGGAAAATACTTTTAGTAATTCTTATCTTCCCTATAACAGTGATCACCCTTGGAAGCAGAAAAAAAACATAGTGAAAGGTCAGATGGTTAAGGCTGCCAGAATGACTTTGGAGAGGGATGACCTACTATCTGAAATTAACTTCATCTCCAGGTTATTCAGGGCAAGGGGTTACCCTAGTAGTTTGATTGATGAGGTGGCTGGTGAGGTCACAGAAGGATGGGGTGTGAAGTACTTTCCTTTGTTAGGTAGTACTTTGCAGAATACTCCTGGGTGTACGACCACTGGTGAACAAAAATTTAAAAGGGCATTGGTATTGCAATACAGTAACGCTTCAAGGGACATCAAAGGATTAATTGAAAAAATTGGAAAATTTAAAAATTTAACCAAGACATTGTACATAGGGTGGGAGAGAGTCCCAATTTTGTGTTTTAAAACAGGGACTAACCTAAAAAGGCTCTTTGAAAGGAACAACGATCGAGGTAGGTTCCAGGGTGGTCCGGGAACAAGAAAATGTGGAAGATGTGATTATTGCAAGTACATCATAGACAACGTAACCATCACGTTGGATAATTACACGAGAAGTATTGTACACTTTAGGAAAGGTAACTGCATGACCAGGGGATAGTATATTTGGCCTTATGTAAGGACTGCCCCATGTTTTATGTAGGGAAATCTAAAAGGGTGTTAAACAAACGTATTTACGAGCACACTTACAACATTAGGAAAAAGAACCTGAATAATGCATTGTATAGGCATTTGCACGCAGAACCTAATCATACAGGTTTTCTTTCTGGAATTTTGAAACAAGTTTGTGTTGACCCTAGGAGTGGTGATTGGGAGAACTGGTTAAGCTGTAGGGAAACCTACTGGCAGTTAAAACCGAATGCAGCCCAACCCCCGGGTTTAAACAATCATATCTCTATTAAGCCCTATTTAATTAAGAGAGCTGAGAAGTTGTAATAAAAAGTCATTTTTCAAACATCTTTTGATAATATGTATGTGTGTTATTGTACGGTTATTACCATCTGTTATTTTTCTATTTTTTCATTTTTTTTAGTTTTTATCACATTTCCTAGCTTTAATATATATTTTTTAAGTTATGACTGTGCAGGGACTGTTGAAAGTTGGTTATTCATTGCTTTCTTATTTGACTTGTTTAGGGAACAATATTTGTGCTGAACAGAATGTATTTAATGTGAGACACTTTGATCATTAGTGGATGAAGTTATGTTGACTAATGTTGCTTTGCTTAGCATTTTAGATGCAGACTTGTATGTACCACTTTAAAACTTTTTGGCATTTTTTATGAATGAGGGTATTTAAATGGAGGGGTGTTGGGTTTTGTACTTCACTTGAAAAAGCCCTGCATTTGAGTCAGGGTGAAAGCGCTTGTGTGAATTTTATAATAAATTACTGATTTAGCTGTTTCCTGCTGCTGCTTTGACCGTTTATTCATTTACTAGTCTTGGTTGTACGGTCTTCTGCCTATTTTATTTGATACTGCAGCACTGCCTGACATAACCATGGCAGCAGAGGAAGATGAGGAGGAGCCAGCTGATGAGTCACCAGAAGAACTGGCTGTAGTAGGTCTTTATACAAGTCAGAGCTGGGTACAGTAGGTTGTGGCACTAACAAAATAAAAGTGATGCGTGCAGTTACACCCACATGACATGCATTACAGTGTACTGACTGGCCATGCAGTATATCAGACAATACCGTATCCACACATGCCAGAGGGTGAGCAGGGCACAGTCATTATTAGCACAGGTGGAGGGGTGTGCAGTGACGGGGGACAGCAAAGCCTAGCATAAGTACAAGGGTCATGGTTCATGGGTGGTGTGTATAGTACCCATACACATGGCTAGTATATTGCGGGAGTCAAGAATTACATCTTCTAGTGATAGGGTGGAGCTTTGCAGAATGCTGGTTAGGTGTACCTTATGGCCCTGCATTGTCATGACTGGAGGCACGCTGTCCAAAGAATGATATAACATGCCAGGTGCATGTGTGAGAGCCTGTCTGTAGCCCCCAGTATGGTGTTTTGGCAAAATGTTGGCATCTATGTTCCAATGATTGAGCTGTAGTAGGTGTTAATCATAGTAGGACTACAGTGCAGTGTGATGGCATTGAACTGTCAGACCCTGATTGGGTGTGCCCACAATAGAACAAAAGATTGTTGGCCACCTCCCACAGTAATGGATTTGTAGATTGTGAAGCTGTCTTTGGACTAGTGTGCACTGTCTAAGAGTAGCTTGTAGTCATAGAGTGCACACCCATCCCTTAGTGCAGCCACTTGCTGGATGCACACACCCACATAGATGCCCCATTGGCTGTCAGCTGAGCCATCACTACCCTCACCAGACATGTCTGTTCCAGGTCCCTACATGCTGTAGCACTCTGCATGCTTTGCATAAAGTCCAGCGGTCCCTGCATGTAGCTTATGCAACATATTTTACATTGTCTGAGTAGTGACCATTGGTGCATGGATTAATGACCTGCACATTGATGACAAGTGTAACATATAGGTCAGGGAAAGTTCTGAAGTCATGGCAGTGATGGCACTCTACATGTCTCTCTCCTTTGTGTGTGAACACCTCAGAAGCAGTGTAGCCACCTAATTCAGTCTGTGGTGGTGGCACTACCTGTGTAGTGGAGGTGGGGTTATCGTGTACAGGATGACCTTTGTTGAAAACACATGATGCTGTAATTTTATCCTTCCCCCTACAGTCACCTTGGTTGTGTGTGATGTGAATATGCCCTCCACTGTTAGCGTTGATGACAGTGCCATTATGTCATCAGACTGTGCCATGTGCATAGTACCGTTATCATCAACGTCCGGTGATCTGCTGACATCAAACATGTGCAGACTTGTAGTGTCAGATTTTCTCCCAGTGGAACCTGTGAATACATACAGACAGCACACCTGTGAAAATGCTGGATCATATATGTGACTCCACCAGGTGGCACATAGACTGTAATATTCCAGTGGTGTACATAGAGTGTGGTCACGTATATACCTTGTGGCATAGGCTGTTGCACTTGAATCTCTGATGTCCATGGATGACATGCATGGATATGTTTATCTGAGTAAACCATATACAAGCACATGTCCTTGTCCTACAGGTATGGCTTATGACACTGCTCAACAGGTGCATCTCATACAGACACTTGGGGAAAGATGTCAGGCATTCATATATCTCTGTGAAACCCCTCTACACTGGTGGTCCTCCCCCAGTAATCAGCCTGTCTCTGGTATTTTCTTCTGATATAATCCTGGCATGCAGTAACATAACAGTGATTCTGAGACACACCTGTTTTGTTTTCCTGTTATGACCACCCACTGCATTAATGTCCCGCATCAGTCCTAGCCACAGCTGTTTCCAATAATGGCACAGAGTGATCTTTTCCGCTGAAACTTAATAATTCAATTTTATTCAGGGCTAGTCTTATTATTTATATTAATAATTTGTCAAATAAAAATGATAGAAATTGTTGGGAGACTGATACCACAGCAATCGTCAGGTGTCTGGTAACATTAATAAAATCAAGTATGCTCAAAAGTAAGGTTAATGGGCTAACGAGTGATTTAAATTTGCAGTTCTGTTTGGTTAATATTACAGGCATGAGTTAAGTGTGCACAGAGGCATAAGTGTATTGCCTTACTTGTATAGTTTAGCTTCACTGTAATGAATATGCACATATTTCAAGAGATTTCAAAGTTAAAGAAAATAAGGAGGTGTCTCAGTTTCACTGACTGACTATAACCCTCTGCAGTCCTGGAGACACCTCTTTCTTTATAAAGGTGCAGACGTGCAGGAGTTGCCATCTGTGTGTAGTGGGCCTTCTGCATCGACTGCAGTCTCAGTAGCAGCAATGCAGCCTTCACTGACTAGACCATCTGCATTGACTTTGCTATCTACATCAATTTCTTCTGTACCAGTGCTGCTGAAGTTGTGGAATCCTTCAGCTTTGGGGTTTGGAGATGATCCCTGAGCATTGATGTTGGTCTGTTGTTTTTTTATGACTGATCTGGCTATTGTCAAGATCAGGCTTTTATCCTTTGGTGTTGATGCCTCACTTTTGACCTTGGGGTCAAATTATTTGTTAGTATCAAGCTTCCCATGTAGGATGCACTCGGATGAGGAAGGTGGGTCAGTGGACTGTTCTGCTTTTTTTATTTGGTCTTGATTTCAGCCCTACTTGGTTATGCTGTCAGTTATTTGGTGTAATTGGTTCATAGGTGTTTAATAGGCTAATGACCACAGGGGCCTTTTTAAGCCTAGTCATACATCCCAAATCTCTGACAAGTTCTGGTACACTTGATAAATGTAATCTGGGGCTTGGGAGGTGAAACCTTTACAAGCAGGGGCCTGGAAGATGAACCATGTACAGGCTGCCTGTGTCCATTAGAGATATAGGGGCCAGCCAAAGATGAATTTTCTTTTCCCCATCCATTTGTCCAAGTTACACTTGAATTGGGTTAGAGAGGAACTCTGTTTCACATGAATGGGGAGCCTGTTCCAGAGAAGGAGTAGTCTCTGGGATGCATACTTCTCTCTCCAGCAGGTCCTGCTTATATCACAGGCAAAGGTTAAATCTTTAGAACAGGTAATACTGATGCTGTTTGTTTGTGGATATGCAGAAAGTCCATGAGGGTGGGGTTGACAATACCTTATATGCCAGCCATCTCCCCTCGACAGCCTGTAGGAGACAATACAGAGATAGAGCGTCGAGGCAGTTTGCACAGGACATTTTATTTATGTCTTGAATTCTTTTAGTGAGGAACCTTTGTGGATGTTCCAGTTGTTGGATGTGCAATGATAAGTCTGATGAATGCCAAGTACAGTGCAACAATGACCTCCTTGGATGTAGATTGCATACCTTTGTTTATAAGTTGCACAATATCGAATGATTTCCAAAGTACTGTAGACACATGATGGTCAGTGACTAGATTATTGTCTATGTGCGTTTCCAAGTCACTTGAGTACTCTGCCAATTCTTAGGAGGTTGTTGTCAGTATAATAGTTACCAGTGGTGGATGACTACTGGAAGGATACTATTATGTACTACTTGACATTTAATTTTAGTCCATGGCTCTGATATCAGTTCTTTGCCTGTACCAGGCCTTCTTGGAGAACATTTGTGACAGTGGAGGATTCTATGACTGCTCCTAATTTACAGTCATCTGCACATTTAGTCAGCCAGAGGCCATTGATATTAGCGCTGACTACAGAGAAGTAAAAGCCAAAAAGGAGTGGTCCCAGGACCGATACCTGAGGGATTCCACTTATGACTGTCCTCTTTGTAGAGGTGGACTTCCCAGTTCTAACTTCCTGGGTCCTGTCTGCGATCTAGCTGGCTATCCACCAAGTGACATAAGGGTTTATACCTAACTGACATAGAGTCAGTTTATTTAGACCAGGGAATGCCACTGGTATAGGTAGCTTTGCCATTGATGCAATCTCCTCTGCATTTGCTGTCAATTCCAATACTTTGACCTTAATTAGACCTAATAGCATCTTGTACTTCAGCCATGTACCATCTTCCTGACCAGGGCAGAGGAATCAGCATTACCCTCCAGAATTGCACTGTGACTTCTTTGAAAGATTACTCCACAGACCTGTCACCTCAAAGGCAGCCCAAGAAGTGCAAGAGGAAGCACATGGACTCCCCATATTAGTCACCTACTCCAGAATTAGGCAAGGAAGAGGAATTTGATTTCTCCCCCCAAGACCCAGTTTAAAGAAGTATTGCAGATAATGAGGCAAAAGGTAGTATAGCCCACTGAAGCTTCTTCCACTCTCAAGTGCATCCCACAGTAATCTTTCCAATCTACTTAACCTTCTTCCTGGGTTGCTGTCCCGTTTGACAGAATAGAACAGTTGATGGGTAAAATACCCTCTGCTTGCTTCCCCTTTTCATCTCTTTCATGTACTCCCTTTTCCAGCATGTAATCCTCCAAACCGCTTATCATTTATGTTTGTTTTGTGCATGACAAATCAGAATGAGCATTGCAACTGACAAGACTGGCACTGGTTGTTATATAGCGATGATTACGTATAGCTACTGTCATCTACTATGCATGTTCACATCAGCTGCCACCAGGCGTACAAATAAGCTGTGTGTCATGGAGCTGCAGTTTGCCTGTACAGCATAAGATAAAGCTAAAACCTTTAGTGTGACGGCTTATCTGTAAATGAAGAGCTTGATAGAATCTATGTGAAGAAGGTTGAGGATTCAAGTCCCCTTAGGGTTAGATGTGTAACATTCACCTGCTGTGTCCTTCACTGACACCTTCAGTGTGACTGTTTCATGACTCAGTCTGTAAATGAAGTGGTTGGTAGAATTTAAGTAAAGAAGGCTGAGAGTATACATCACCTAAAGGTTGAATGCTTTGTGTTGTTTTTGCTTCCATTCTGCAAATGTGTAGCAGTCACATGCTGTGTGCTTCATTGACAACTTTAGAATGACTGCTTCCATGGTTTAGTCAGTAATGAAGTTCATAACAGAAGGTTTGAGGGTTCAAGTCCCCTCAGGGTTGTTTGTGTGCTTTCTTCATGACATTAGCATTATAGAACAGTTAGAGTGATCAGACTCTGCTGTCATAACTGCTTTGTGTCAATACATCTTGTTACTTTTCTGTACCCTACCCATCATGTTTTTACCCTTTTTTTAACTTCAGTTACCTGAGATTGGTGTGTGTGTGTGTGTGTGTGTGTGTGTGTGTGTGTGTGTGTGTGTGTGTGTGTGTGTGTGTGTGTGTGTGTGTGTGTGTCATACCCTCTTATCCATTCTCTTCCACATTCCTGATTGTGTCATACCTCCCTTTGCTATCTCATCTATGTTATATGCTTGTTTCTTTGGCCCTACTACCTTCTCTATCCTCCTATCTTATTCATACTTCCCTTAGTACCTTCACAGGTATCTTCTTTGCATGTGTGTATCCTAGGAAAATAGATCAGCCCAAGTGTAATAACCCACTGTGTGCATGGTTTCACACTGAGTACCCCCTGAGGCTTGTGACTGATGGATTAGTAGCATTGCTGCTTGTACTTCCTTATAGACACACCTACGTCCAATACAGTCTTCCCGCAGGTCCCTGCTGCAGTTGCGATGAGGAGCTGCACATCGATCATGTTTGCCTGGTTACATCCACTCTTAATGAGCCTTCGGACTTGTCATTCACATAATGTAAATAGATTTGGGTTGGCTGAAATCGTGAATCCCCAAGACTGTCTCAATGGTTTTGCACATTTTTGGCTACTAACACTGTTCTGAAACTTGGTAAGATGCCTTTTTTGATTCATCATTTGCCAGTCAAAAACTGATTTTTTTTCCTTTGTTGTTATTCTTTGCATAACAACAGAAAAAAAAAAAAACATATGTTTTCTCTTTGGTCCACAAAGGTAGTTGCGTAGTTAGGGTGGGGTGAAGAGGGCAACGACCCCAATTATAAAGTATTAGGAGATGCAATCAGCAGGTAGTACATTATCAGCATTTAAATGCCAGTATTGCATTTGCAGGCTGAACTGAAGTGCTTTAGCGCTTCATACGCAGCTTAAACTGCAACTGCTACTTGCTACAAATGTAGCAAGCAGTGTACTGCAGTTTAAAAGGAAAAATATTTTTTTTTCCAGAAAGTCATGTCCCAAGACTTCAGAACTGAGGAAGTGCTGTATGGCTCAATGTGTGGACTCTAGCAGTTCTTTGCTAAAAGTGTAACAAGTGACACAATTTAAAAGGAGAGAATGTCAAAGGTTTTTTTTCACCTAAAACTGAAGCTCTTTAGCATTCCAGGGACTATAGCAGCTGTTTGCTAAGGCAGAGAATGTTAAAAAAAAAAAAAAAAGCTAACAGTGGAATACCAAATTGGGTGACATCACTGAGCTGCATAATAGCTAGCCAAATCTCTGCTCAAAGGAAAAATAAATTGTGTCCTAATAAAATTTACAGTGTTTTACATCTCCATAGTGCAATTTTCTCTTCTATTTCTTGAGATGATTATTTTATTTATTCATTTTTGTCTTGTAACATCAGTCCACAAAATACCTGGGGCCCTCTTTAATTATAAAAAGCAACATGAAACACACCGTTATATGCATTTATGCTTACACATTTTTATTAAAATATTATTTTTGAAAAGAGATTGTACAACTCAGCACTGCCCTTAGCCAGTCTTGTATTGTAGTTATTCATATTTGGCACTTTCATGCATATCCATTATTTGTAATAAGTATTTTTTGTACCATATTAGGCAAAATGTGCCTGATATATATTGGTCACTATATAATATTCCATGATTGTGCCTTCGTATGCAGAAAAAAATATTTATTAAAGTGACCATGAAATTGCACATTCACAACTTTTGCCTCATTGTGCATGTTCACCTACACAGTTACCTTATTGATTTCCTATTAACAGCAAATACTCTGAAGCATTAACCAAATGCCAGTCTGTGTTTTACACACACACACACACACACACACACACACACACACACACACACACACACACACACACACACACGTCACTCTCACCCTCTCTCTGTCCCCCCTCCCTGTCTGAAACACACAAACTTGTGTGTGTGTCTCTGTCTGCATCTGTGTACTCACATACCCGACTCCTCCCACATACAAATGCACAACAGGATCAGCCAACCCTAAATAAGATTGCCACCCTCACATGCAGTCATGTAGTTATAAGGACGCACTTTCTTGTGAATGTAAACGAGAAACTCCTCTCATATGAAAAAGAACTAGTGGAGAGGAAAAAGAATAAACTGTTCCGTGACCTGTGTGATTACGAATGCAAAAGGGCATTTCTGGTGCTAACCAATCCTCATGTGAAACATCAGAGGGTCTGTTTTGTGGGAGAACAGAATCCAGCAGGTAATCCATGGTGTTCATATGTCTCAGGAGAGAGTGGAGTTTTATCTACGGAATATGATAATGAGGATAATGGAGAATTTCCTTGCCTGCTGCCAGTGAGAAATGAAGAATATTTGAATAAGATTTTTTGAGAGAAACGTGACTGTCCACGGGGGGGGGGGCACAAAAGGGTCTGGAATGGACAGGACCACAATAGGGAACATATGTACAACTTCCAGACTTTTAAAAGAGGTAAATGAACTAATAAAAATGAGATTGAAGTTCAAACTGAAAAATTGCACTGTATGGTGAATTTGTCAGGCTATCAGAAACAGAAATACAAGTTTTAAATAAAGGCTTGAAGTTTATACCCACCACTTTACCAAGGTTGTATGAGGTTAAAAGTGAAATATTTAGGTTAATTTGCAAGTTACACCTGTTAGGATATCTTAAAGGGAAAGTAATGGATATTAAGCAATGTAGTGATGATGAATCTGTAAACAGCAGTGACAGTTTTTTCTCTTGCAAATCTGGGGGATATGCAAATGCTTATTGTAAACCCAATACAGAAGGTATTTATGTAAAAAGTGATTTCATGCCACCATTTAGAAACAAAGTCATTCAACAGTTTGGTTTCCCTTTGAATTACATTGTAGAGAAAGAATATCATGCATTTTTTCGTAATTGGAATGCAATACAATATAATTTAAGTAAAAGTGAATGGAATAGTTTGAATAATTTGAGTCAAAAGAGGGAGCTGGTTTTTAAACCAGCAGATAAAGGGGAGGAAATTGGTCATTTTACATTACACACAGTATATTGAAATGTGTAACCAACATTGTAATAACGAACAAACTTATGAGAGAGTAGAGATGAGTGACTGTAATAAAGCTGTAGAAGAATATAAAGAACTGCTGAGTAAAGGTTACAGATTACATTATTTCTCATTTGAGGACGTGCAATATAAGTTTAAAGGAAAGAGCAACTCCATGGCATAGTTTTTCGGTGTCCCCAAAATTCATAAAGATTTACAAAACCCACCAGGCTGCCCTATAGTGTCTGTCTGTGGGTACTTTACCCATAGAGTTTAATGGACATTTGTATAGACAGCTGCAAAGTACAGATGTGGGGGCTGCCTGTGCACCCATGTACACTAACATATTTATGGGTTTTTGAAAATATGTATGTTTATAGGAATTAATTTTTTGTTAAATATGTAGTTAAGTATTTTCATTTTATAGCTGATTCAATATTCATTTGCAAAGGGGATATAATGGAAGTGGAGAAATGTATAGACATCCTGCATAGGAATAGATATGGGATTAGTTTTGATGATCTGCAAGTTGGAAATAAACTTAATTATTTAGATATCACTATAGAAGGGACACATCAGAGTAGTTTGAGGACAAGGATACACAGAAAATTTGAACATTCGGACTATATTTTACATGAGCAAAGCTGCTGCCCACCACACATTATAAAATCCATACCATATGGAGAGTTTTTAAGAATTAAAAGACTGTAATAGTCAGAAGGAATTTAGACAAGAAGTGGATAGGACTTTTAGAATGTTCTGTAATGGGGGTATGATGAAAAGGTGGTCTGAGAAGGAGTTAGGAAGATGGATAGGAATAACAGTAAAGGTATTAGTAAAAACAGGCGGGGTAGTTCAAGTAGTTATGTATATGATAAAGAACATGTTCAAGAATATATATATTCTACCTCCATATATACTCTTTTCACTGAGAAATTAACAAGTCTGGTTAAATACTTTTTGGGCTTTTTAGAGAGCGATGTGGCCATTTTAAATAATAAAAAAATAAGGTTCTCTTATAAAAGGGGTAGGAGTATCAAAGATTTTTTGGTACATGGAAAATTTCAGATGCCCCTAGTGGAAAGAAATTATAGTGTGATCTTAAATGGGACTAATCCCTGTGGAAAATGTGGTGTATGTGATTTTGTAGTTAGGAGTTTTCCTAACATCAATGGTAAAAGGTTTTAGGAACAGGGTGAGTCAGGGAATAATTTATGGGCTAAAATGTCCCTGTGGGAAATGTTATATAAGAGAAAGCAAGGGAAGTTTCTCCACAAATTAAAAGAGCATATAAGGGACATAAAAAAGAATAAACAATCAAGCCCAGTAGCAGCACATTTTTTTGAATTCCACAGGGGGAAACCCAGTAGGATTGCAAGTAACTGTGTTAGAACAGGTATATAATGATCACACAGTTTTGCAAATTATAAAAAATAAATTAAGAAAAAAGGAATCAATTTTTATTTTAAAGTTTGAAACACTTTTTCCAAAAGATTTAAATAAAGAATGTAACTGGAAATGTTTGTTGTAATAAGATGGGGAACCAATGGTTAATTGGTTCATAGGTAGGTACTAGGCTATCGGCCCTGGGGCCTATACAAGCCCAGCCAAAAAGGTACCCTGGCTTTTGCCACCCAAGAAAATTATTTTCCTGTGCCACTGTCGAGCAGAGACACAGAGGTGATCCCCGGGGTGAATTTCCTATTTCCAATCCAATCATATAGGTTCATAGGTAGGTACTAGGCTATTGGTTTATTGTTTTATTGGCTAACTGAATGAAATTAAAGTGTATGTAATGAATGTGGGGAAGGGAAGATGGTTTACTTTGTAAAGGCTTGCATAGCAGAGGCGCTAGAGAATTTTATTGGTTATTTTTTTTAAATAAAACATTATTTTTATTTATTCACATGGCCTAATGTTGTTGTCTGGTGTGTTGGTACTACATTTGGAGTGGTTTGAGTAATCATATAGTAGGTATTTTGTTTCATGTTCTCCAATCAAGACTCCATTTTTAAGTTAAAGAAGAAAGAAAAAGGAGGTGTTTTAAGTTTAGCTAAAAACCTTACTTACATTGCTTTGGTAGGTCAGTTCAACATTGATTTCACAGGCTGCAGAGAAAGTATAAACATATTCCCAGCTACTGTGTGAGGGTGGGAGGGGAACACTGCAAGTGAATGAAACATCGAAAGAGTATGCAGATAGCGGTCTGTTGGGAGGAGAATGCATTCTGTGGGTGTGTGTGTGGTTGTATAAGTTACACAGGATAACGTTTGAATCGTCATAACATGGCTTATGACTTGGGAGTGTGCTATCAATGGGCACCATTTTGAAAGGCATCACTTTGGTCACTATTTCTCTTACTTTCCTCTCAATCAAACATCAGAGGTTTACACAGAAGGTGTCTGTCTTCTGGGAATAGAGTTGAGGAAGAATGTGATATATATGTCTGATAGAAGTCGGAATGTTTCGCTTTCAGCTGAATTTAATACCAGAACAGTACACAAAAGGTGGCTACTTTTGGGAGGTAGAGGTGAAGAGGCATGTTGCCTACAAAAGCACAGGGCAGTTACATAATCAGTGTTGAATTATTTGTATGTCAGGGAAATAGTTAATATATGTGTCTGTGAGGAACCAGATGAAATACAGTATTTTGCTCATGTATTTAACTTTCTTCACAATTAAACCTCAAAGGTATACAAAAGTGGCTATCTTTGGATATAACTTGAAAGGGGAATGACTGTTTGTGTTTATGAGCAAACATTGTAACCTACTATTTACTGTTCAATGGTGTATACAGAAGGTATTTATCTTTTGGTGGCAAAATCAAAGAGGCTTGCTGCTTGTGAAAGTACAGTGTATTTATGTGGTCCCTGTTTAATTTCATATGGTTTGTCATGCAAGCAATATCAGTGCCAATGAGCAGTCAGTTGAAGTGCATTACTGCGGCCATTAGGTCTTTAATTTTTCTTACAGTCAGATATTATAGACCTACACAAAAGAGAACCTTATTGATGCTACTTGTCAGGTGGGCATTATAGGCCTAATTCTAAAAAAAACTTCCTTTTGGTGCATGTGATTTACTCCAGTCTAAGTTTGCTCTATAGATAGGCCTTACACCAGAGTAAGTCACTTACATTGAGTATGTCTCTTGGAATCTGGCCCTGTTTGTCTTAATCAGCAAATGGTTAGAATCTACTGCTGTCGCCATTAATTATTTAACTTTCATTAGAATCAAGCCTTGGACGTGTATGCAAGTGGTGACTCAATTTTTGATATGTCTTATCAGGAGGGTAGTATATTTGTCTATGAACAACCAGTTGATCAGTAAAATTATTATGGCTGCTTATTCTTTCACTTTCATCCCAATTAGACTTCAGCGGAGTATACAGAAAGTGGGTGTAAATGGCTTTGATGTAAGTTGTCTGAGTTCCTGTTTGCGTGTGGTGTGTGTGTGTGTGTGTGTGTGTGTGTGTGTGTGTGTGTGTGTGTGTGTGTGTCTGTATGTGAACAGACAACCTAAATATATTACTCTGGTCATTAATCCTTTCACTTTCCTTGTACTCAGAATACACAGAAGGTACTTCTGAATAGGGAATTTTTTTATGGCATTATGACACCTCCCACACACTCAGAGGAAGCCATTTGCCTGATGCCCAAGACAGTCAAAAAGACATGTTGAGGGCATAAACCATACTCTAGTGGGAGAATAATGAGTAATGTAATGTAATTAAAGTGTGGAGAAGGGGTGCAAATATGGAAGAAGCAGAAGGAACACAGAGAAAACACAGAGGTCACCATTGAAGGTGCCACTGAGTCCTTTACCTGAGGCTTCATTTCACCTCAGACAGTCCCTGAAACACAAAATCACATATATTGTTGCTCAGAATGATGTATGTCTGGGTAGTTATACAGATTGAAGCAATTTTCATTTAGTGTTTCTTCTGTGCATATTTCACTGCCTGAAAAAACAGCTCACACCTATGCTAAAATGTAGTAGTTTATTTCTTGTTAAATTCAGTTATGGCAGGGATGCCATTGAGATTGGCGGGCAAGTCAGGGTTCAGAGAACCACAAAAGTGTATATGTACTCTTACTGAGGTACATCTCATGATACATATGCATTAGGACATGCATCCTTTGACCACTTTTTTCCAGAAGTGTTGGTGCTAGATATTCAGTGATATAGATTTAGTAGGTTAAGTACAAGTGTCACCATGCTTTTGGATCACATTGTATCCAACTAATGGAAACATGCGCAGTGTTAGAGATATATATTTCTTAAAATGGAATCTGGGAGAAAATTTGAGAATGAAAAAAAATAAAGAATCTGATGTTGTTAATCTTCATTTATGATGAATGGGTTTTGGTTCTGTCTTTGGAACCGACTCGGTCGATATACAAGCTTGTGCCAGCCAAAAACACTCGAGCTAAGAATACCCATAGTGCCCTCCTCCTTATCTCCTTAGATCTCGTTTGCTGCATAAAGTTCAAGAAGCGTCAGGCCAGCTCTCAAGCTAAGTGCTTCATTTTATTTAAAAATCCTTTAACTTTTTCGGCCTAATATTATCTTTATTCCTTAAATTTTAGTCGTTTATAGTTAGTGATAGTGATAGTTTATTTGCTGTGTGAGGGAATGATAGTGATAGTTTATTTACTGTGCGAGTGAATTCCTTTCCCTTTTTTTACCTTTACCTTTTAGTATTTCTTCGTACCATCATTGATACAGGCCCCTCCCTTCTACCCTTTGGGATTTTTTAATACCATCGTTGGTATTCTTCTCCCTTCCCTTCCTTATCCTTTGGGTATACTTTCTTTACCATTGTTGGTAATAAAAAACAAACAAAAAAAAAACAAAATCTTTTTTTCTCCCTTTGACGTGTGTACTTTGATTACTGCTGAGTGTATATCAGCATATTATTTGTGATAGATACTCTTGTAAAACTGCTATTTTCTGCATATTTTGCTGTCATTTTTGTTGATATTTGCTATCTGTTGAGAACGGCTTTTCTATAATGTCTGAAGAAAGGGCACTACAGGGTTTAAGCAGTGTGATAAATATGGCAGGAAAATGCCAAATTCTGAAGGACATATGTCCTGTGTTTATTGTCTCGGAGTTGCGCACTTGAAGATTCAACCACCTTAAGAGCTTTGTAAGGCCTTTAGTGCCTGCACCTTGGCTAAACATAAAAACAAATTGATTTTAAAGGGTCTCTTGAAAAACTCTTTTTCAGAGGCTTTATCTGAGGTGGAGGTCTCGACCCCTCCTAAAGAGTTAAAGAAGAGGAGCCAGTCTTTGCCTTCATCTCCTCAAACCCATGAATCTAAAACTGCTAAGGCCCAGGCTCATACGGAACCAAAACAGAAACTCCTGAAAATGACTTCTACTCCTACTACAGCACCAGAGTCCAAAACTCAGTCCATGGCACCGGCCTTGTCTACGGAACCAACTACAACTACTACTTCCACGATACCGACACCTCCCATGGTACCGCAGACCCATTTGGCACCAACAATAGTCTCCCCCTTAAAATTGGTCACTTCCCTCCCCTCATCATCTGGTCTTACGACCATGTTGCTGTAGGTCGAGACACTGGCCAGGAACCGATATTTCCCGTCAATCGACCCCTTTGTTAGACAATAACTGAGTCCATTTCTTGACCAACCAGTATCTCCATTGAGGATGTCAACCCATTCCACCTGGAGCCTTTCGGAATTTGATGTAGTAAGACTTGTGGATCAGCTCCTAGCGGCCAGAGGCATCCTGCCTCCATCTAGGACCTCCCTTCCACCCAGAGCTGAGGGGTTTTCTTCACAGACTCCCACTTATGCTCCTCCTTCAGTCTCTCTGCAGGTATTAGAGCCTTCGACACAGATGTCTATCTGGTGACAGCTTTCTTCGTTTCACTGGTAGATCTTACTGTAGCTCTAGATCGTACTCTGTGGACATTGGCTCAGTCAGAGCCGATCCACCTTTGAGACCATGACTGGTCCATCGGCACCGTGACCCCTAGTATGGCACCATTTTTTTCTATGGCACTGCCTACGGTTCTGGTTGCTCTGACAGCTACGAGTCCTCCCACAGCTCCTCTCCTGGAGACGGGTTCGTCGGAGTCGGGTGTGACCCCAGTTCTGAGGTTGTCCTTCTTGGTTCCAAACTTCCATCCCTCTTCAGGTGGGCCTGCCTTCCAGGTTATGGAGATGTGACATGCCTCAGAAGGCTCACAGCTGGCCCCTTCAGTGCTGGAATGTCACTTACATATGTCCTCTGGTCTTCAGCTGAAACAGTATGCTACATCAATACATCGAGCACCGGAGAAGCAAGATACCCTACCGCAGGGCACCCTTTCTATGGAGTCCTCTTCAGACGTTCCCCCGAAGCCACCCCGTAAGAGACTGTGCAAGAGGAAGCACATTGATTTCCCTGAGGAATCCCTCATGGAAGATGCAGATTACGATGAGGGGGAAGGGTCCCCATGGTTGCCACCTGAAGATGTCTCCTTTGAAGACATATTGGAGATCCTGAAACAGAGGGGTGATTGGAAGGCCACCAACCCTTCCTCTGAGGAAACTGTATGCTTGCAGGCATTCCGTGCTCGACCCTCTACTTCCTGGATGACCCTGCCTGTGGATGAGCTAGTTAGGCTCATCATGCAATGTGCCTGGAAGGCCCCTGATACCATTGAGCCTATCCCCTGGAGACCGGACAAAATACTATCACCCCCAGAGGATCAACCCCATTGTTCCAAAGGCTTGGCAGTGGAAACTATGGTGGTGGTGGTAGCAACAAGGAAAGAACTCGCAGAGGAGAGTCCTGCTGTCCATCCTGCAAACATGGAGTCTCGGATGATGGACAGAGTAGAGAAGTGGGTGTATGCCTCAACGACCTTTGCCATATGGTCCTTGAACTATTTGGCACATTTCACCCACCTCCGGAGAGACCTGATCACTGAACTCTCAGGATCATTAGCAAGAGCAGTGTCTGACGAGGTACATGACAAAGTTGCCTCGCAGCTTGCTACCCTGGAGTCCATTTCTAACTTGCCCATGCAGTTGATTGCACACACAACCGAAGGGGCAGCCAGAGCAGCAGGGTGTAGGCTTTATGAGACATCACACCTGGATGCACTTGTGCGATTTTGCGGACCCCTTTAAGTCTTCCTTCCTCAATGCTCATTGATATTTCCTGTCTTTTTGGGCCAAAAGTTAAGAACACGCTAGCCAGGTATGAGAAGGATGACAAGACCCTTTCTGCTGTAGGCGTATGTTTTTCCGCTCCCCAACAATTCTACTCTAGGAATCAGTGGAGTGGAAAGATGTGGTTCAAGAAGTCTCAAGGGCCTTTCCATGACACACGTGGTGATTTCCCCCCCCAGGGCAGAGGGGGGAATTCATCAGGAAGACGCCTTCGTCGTGGCAGAGGGGGCCAGGGTAACCAGGGGTCTAGGGATTACTTCTCTGGGCAGCCCTACTAGCGGTGGTGAAGAGCGACCCAATTACTTACCTCTGGAAGCAGTCTTGGGAAGATTCTCTCTTCAACATGTAGCCTGGTATTCCATAATGAATTCTTGGGTGCAGAAGATAATGACCAGAGGTTGCCACATCTCTTTCGATCTTTGCCTGAGGCCACAAAAGCGAATCATCGACATTCCACCCAGTCAGAGGGACGCAGCAGCACAAGAAATCTGAAATCTGCTCCAAAAAAAGAGTCATCCAGACAGTCCCACCAGACCACATAGAATCCGAATTCTACTCAAGATTATTTTTAGTGCCAAAAAAGACAGAGGACTGGAGGCCACTTTTAGACCTCAGCATCCTAAACAAGTTTGTCAAACAGACCAAATTCTGGATGGTCACGGTTCAGTCTTTCCTTTCGTTTTTGGTAAAAGATGACTGGATGTGCCCGATAGATCTTCAGGATGTGTATTACCACATAAAAATTGACAAAAGCTACAGAAGATATCTCCGCTTCCGGCTGGGAGCCAATCACTACCAATTTCGAGCGCTGCCCTTTGGTCTTTCCACAGCCCCCAGAGTGTTCACCAAATGTATAGCAGTAATAACAGCTCACTTGAGACTGCAAGGATTCTGGGTCTTTCCATAGCTGGACGATTGGCTCCTTAGCGCCCCCAACAAGCATCTACTGCTTTAGGCCTTACACTACACTTTACAGCTAACACGACTCCTAAGGATGTCAATAAATGAAGAGAAATCAAAACTAGAGCTCACTCAATGGCTTACTGAGGTGCATCTCATGATACATATGCAATAGGGCATGCATGCTTTGACCACTTTTTTTTTCCAGAAGTGTTGGTGCTAGATATTCAGTGATGTAGATTTAGTAGGTTAAGTACAAATGTCACTGTGTTTTTGGATCACATTGTACCCAACTAATGGAAACATGCGCCATGTTAGAAATAAATATTTCTTAAAATGGAATCTGGGAGAAAAATTGAGAATGAAAAAAAAAAAAAGATTCTTTCATAGGGAAAAATACAGTATGATATGCACAAAGGTCAGCATGTACACTCAAGTTTCAAAATTAAACTGATGTAGTTGCACCAAAAGATCTCTTCAAGGAGAAGCAAAGTTTCTAAGTGACTTTAATCTTGCTTTGTGTTTATCATTTTGGCTCTTTTGTATTTAGTGTGGAAATATGTATACATGTGTGTGTGTGGTTCATATCTGAACTACATGGGAGACAGTTATGTTTCATTGAGATTTTCATAAGTACAATTCATTTCAGGCTATTTCTGGATGTAATGGTCATTTCCCATTTCCCAAACACTTTGCTGTAGTGTTTTATGTTTTATCATTTCATATTTGCTGTTATTTTTCATATATTGGTACTGTTTTCATGAACTCTTGGTGGACAATTTATTTGCTTGTGTGTGATTGTCTTGCAGGACTGAGTTTACACAGTGTGGTAGTATTTCAGTCACTGGCATTGGGTTGCTGAACAGTGTATTTGAAGTTTTTGCTCAAGCATTTCTTAACCAGGCTGGCAGAAGGGTAAGTTTTTTTTTCTTTCCTGAGGATGAAATGATGTTTTTGCCAAGTCATCTATAAATGTACATAATCATTTGTTTAATAGTCCATATTTGTATGAGTAAGATGTAAGACTGATACAGGGTGGGCAGTTTTCAACCACAGCCAGGACAAATACTAATAATGATGTAGTAGACAAATACGAGTATATTCAATGAGAAACAGGATGCATACATTCAGTCTGAATAACGATCCTTATAAGCTTACAGATTTGGGTGCATGTCGTAAGTGTGATTGCAATAAGTTGCTAACCTTGCACTGTCGAGAATGGAATTGCAAGTGAGGGAATGTATACCAGCTATAAGGTTGCAGTATCCTAAGAGCATTCTCCCTACTCTGTGGTACAGTTATCTCTAATTCAGTATTTATAGTTTGTAATGCAGCAGTCAGTATAGGACAATGCCCCCCCCCCCCAAAAAAAAAAAAACTTTACTATTTATTGCTTTAAGTTTCAAAAATCCCTGTTTATTGTGGTAGGGGGAATTGCATTTATGGTTCTTATGCTTATTATGGGGAGCTCATAAATCTACACTTTTGCATGCTGTGTCATGGTAAGTACTTTTTTCTTATTCAAAACGCTGGAATTTTGGGTTTGAGATAAGAAGCTTTAGCAGTCATTTGACATGTCCCACAGTTTGCATCCCGTCTTAAGATATGTAATGGGATGCCAATGCCTCGAATGTCACTTCATGCATTTTCAAGTATAGTAGTCATGACTTAGAAAGCCAGTAAGTCAAAATATGTGAACAAACTGTCCAGGGCTGCAGCAGTAAATAAACAAGTGGTCAGGAAAAGAGGAACACCTAGTTCAGTTTAGTGTCATTTCCCAAAATTTCTTAAAGCATCTTTTAGTAACTTTTGGTAACAGAGGATAATATACATGTTCTTTTTAATAATTTTTCCAGAAACAGTATAGCTCATTTCCCTAAAGCTTATCAAGTAGGTTTAGTATCTTAGAGGTTTGGCTTCAAGAAACTATAAGACTTGTGCCTAAGGCATAAGGGCAGCTTGACATAGGTTCATAGGTTGGTACTAGGCTATCAGCCCTAGGGCCTATACAAGCCTAGCCATAACAATTCCCTGGCTATTTCTTCCCACATTATTTACTTTCCTGGACCCCTGTCTAGCAGGGCGACTGACGTGATCCCTGGGGTGAATTTCCTTTCTCCCATCCAATCGTCAAGGTTCCTCTTGAAGAGGTCCAAAGAGGCACTCTGCTTGACATGTATGGGCAATCTATTCCAGAGTCTGGGGAGTCTCTGGGTCAGGAACCTATCCCTCCAGCATGTTTTGTTTATTGTGATGACAAGGTTTAGATCCCTGGGCGTGTAGCTCTGAGGGATTGGGATTTCTTTAAGTGTAGCATGTCCAACAGCTCTGGGTTTGACATGGCCTTGTATGTTAAGCAGAGATCGCCTCTGAGTAGGCGATATGCGACAGAGTATAGCTGGAGTTTTTTAAGGCGGTCAGCATAGGGCATCTGCTTTAGGCCTGTGATTCTTTTAGTGAGGTATTTCTGAGGCCTTTCCAGTTGTTGCAGATGTCTTGAGAGGTACATACCAAATGGGGCGTTGTATTCTATAATGGGTCTAATGAGGGATGAGTACAGTGGGACAATGACCTCCTTTTTTCTGGATGAAAAGCCCTTTGTGATGAGGTGTGCCACATAGAAGGAATTCCTGACTGTTGTGGCAATGTGGTTATCGAAGGTGAGACCACTGTCCACCTGTGTCCCTAAGTCTCTTATCACACTTTCTGTGTTTAGTGTACTGCCACCTATATGGTAATTCATGGATACATGTTTTTTCCCAAAGGGGATAACAATACATTTCTTGGCATTGAGCTTGAGCCCATGGCTCTGGCACCAAGCATCTGTTTCTGTAAGGCCCTTTTGTAGAGTATCCACATCATTTGGGGATTCAATAATGGCTCTAGTTTGCAGTCATCTGCAAACTTTGTTAGCCAGAGTCCCTTAGTGTTGACCTGTACTTCAGAGAAGTAGATGCCAAACAAGAGCGGCCCCAGGACTGAACCCTGAGGTACTCCACTTGTCTGGAGATGGATTTGGAGTCGGCTACTTTTACAGTGTGGGTTCTATCAGTAAGCCATTTAGCAACCCATTGGGTGACATAGGGATTAATGCCCAACTTAGTAAGTTTATCTATGATTCCAGAGTGGGGGATGGTGTCAAAGGCCTTGGCAAGGTCTAGATAGGCTGTGTGGACCATCTTACCCTTGTCCATGGCTCTGGAGACTGATTCAAAGAAGTCAATCAGGTTCAGGAGACATGCAAAAAATTTCCAGGATATTAACTTCTTTCACTCATTTTCCATAATACACTGTGCCCTCCTGCATCTTTTGTTCCTTCTCTTCTCAGAACTGTTAAGGTACATTATATGGCTATAGATTACTGTTTTGTGTGTTGATAATGATTTTGATGGTTACTGGATTAAGTGGTGCAATCCCTCCTTATCCTACTTTGTATGGTTGTCATTCTTTTGTGTTTGAAAAAGCACTCCTTTCCTTTCTTTTATTTGTCTTTGTTTATCTTTAGGAGTTATTGTGTGTTGTGGCCCTCATATGCAGTCACAGTAAGTTGGATGTTTTTTTTTTTTTTTTAGAGTGGCTATATGTTGCAGTTCTTGGTCTTGACGATACTGGAGAGTGCTTGAAGACACTGGAAAGTTCACTATTTTTTTCTTTTGAGTTCATATTTTACTACTAGGCTGTCTGCCCTTGTGGAATATTTTAAGCCTAGCCAGTTACCCTATTTAAGAATCAGACCCTGCAAGTTGTATTTGTAAGGTAAACACCTTAATCATTATGTCAACGTCCTCCCCCAAAACGGTCTATACATGAGAGCATTATCTCATCACAACACAAAGGGATTACGGTCATCTAGACCTGCAGTTATCTAGCTATGAGCAATTTGTCCAGTATGTAATTATTAATTGTACAATAAAAAGCTTTGCATTCAAAAACATGCATAGCAATTGAATAGACCAATCACTGTTCATGTTGTAAATTGGGCATTTTTCTCAGGAAAAAGTCGGGCTGCTGAACAAAACTTGCTGCTGCAGTTAATTCAGATGTGAAAACTGCAAATGGAAGTGCCATAGTTAATTGCTGCTACTTTCCATGCACTTTGCGAAAAGAAGCAAGTGCAAATAATTTCCAATTCCCAGCGACTCGGGAAGCACTAACACAAATAAATGTGAATGTTACTTATGCATTCATTTACATATTTATTTACTGGCACAGTTTGGCTCAGTCAGCAGAAGCAAACTCCTTTTCATTGGATGACCGAAGAAAAAAGCTCAATAAATGAGTATGAAAGAAACAAAGTAAAACAAAAAAGTTAAAATAATTTTACTAGTTAATGTTATACAGAGTAAACCTGCTGACACATAGAAGCAAAAGAAAGAGAAAATCCTACAGATTTATAATTGCACTGATAATTTATTACAATTGCATATGCAAAGTAAATTCATGCTAGATTAGTTTTAAAAATCAGTCAAATTCATATACAACTACATAGCAGATTCAGAGCACAGTAGGGATAGTGGATGTTCTTCATTCCACATTGGTGCAGTCCTAACTATTGGGTAGTCCGCTGTCCCAGTCGGCCCGAATACCAAAGTATATGGCTGACGTCGGTCAAGGCGCATTAGACTGACGTCAGTACGTCAGGGTACTAATGCGCATGACCGACGTCATATCCTCAGTCTTTTTTGCCGCATGGTCCGATGCAGAAGCAGTTTTGCGAGTGCAGGTTGGCGTTCTGAAAGTTTCTGAAGTCAGAGTTTCAGACCGAATCAAAGTTGGCTAAGTACCCCGTTGGGGAATATTTTGTTTTTTTCTTGCCTCAGTATTTAACCGGATGTGAGAAAAAGTGAATAACTGTATTTCTTGTGGGAAACAGATACCTCATAGGGATTACCATACTTTGTGTATACCTTGTTTAGGGCCTGAGCACGACGTTGTTGGATGCCGCTCTTGTGCTACATTTAACAAACGCACTATTAAGAGAAGGTTAGACTGTGCCAGGTTAGTTTTTGGGAAGCGTTGTAATTATAAAATGCCGTCGGATGCTCCGACGCCCGCTTCGGCCAAAAAGCGCAAGGACAAAGCAGCAAAGCCTAGAGTGGAAGAACCGGCAGTCCCGGACGTCGGTTCTTTAGAAGGCTCAGTGGAGCCGGAGGTTCTGCCAGGAGTTTCTTTGGAGTCTCAGGGAGAGACTTTACTGTTACAAGATGTGTCCTCTCAGGAAGTAGGCCAGGCTGAAGGGGCTTCTCAGGTGGCTGTTCTTCCCTCTCTTCCTAAGGTGGTTAGAGCCTCCCCTTCTGTTTCCAAGGCTTCTTTGAGAGGCAGGCCAAGTTTAGCTTCAGTGGGGGTTTCTCCTAGTGCTTCAGGGTCTTTGCCTAAGAAACATATGCTTAAAATGGCAGAGGATTTGATTACTATGATTAGAGGTTCTATGCCCCCTCCTGATAAGAGGCCTAGGGTGGAACCTGAGTTTGAGAGTTTTGAGCAATGTTCGGAGGCTTCTGAGTCTTCGGCTGAAGACTTGCAGGAGTATCCTCCTTATTCGGATTCTGATGTGGATGATTCTACTCCTTCAGCTTCTCCTCCTGAGGATTTTTCATTTTCAGAGACTCTGCATTCCATGAGGGAGCATTTTAAATGGGAAGGTCAAGATTTCTCTGATTCCAGGAAGAGGCTTAGGGAATTCTTGTTTTACCCCAGCATAGGCCTTTAGCTATACCTCCTGTTCTGAATGTGGTGGAAGATGTTTTGCAGAGGCTTCCGTGAATCCTGATTCTTTGCCTCCTGCCCCAGTTAAACCGGATAGGTATTATAGGGTGCCTGAAGCTCATAAGTATCTTTTTAAGAGTCCTAGGGCAGACCCGGAAACTGTCTCTCAGGGGCCTAAAGGTGTGAAGGCCTCTGTTGTTAAAAATCCTGTTCCTCCTGATAAAGAGGCAAGGGCTTTGGATAGATGGGGAAAGAAAGTGTATACTTCTTCCACTTTAGCCACGAGGGCGTTGAATTGTCAGTTTCACATGTTAAAATATCAGAATTATCTCCTTTCACAATTGAAGTCTAAGGTGGATGCTCTGGCAGAAGGTATTGAGTGTAAAGAGTTGCAGGATTTAGTTCATGTGTCTGAACAGGTGGGTAAGCATTCCTTGCAGTGTGGTTTTGATGCTGTGCAGGCCTCCTCGAGGGTGGCTGCCACTGGTTCTGTTCTTCGCACGCACGCCTGGTTGAGGGATCAGAATTTAGCTGAGCATGTTAAAACAAGGATTTTGGATGCTCCTTTACAGTCTGATGTGTTGTTTGGTTCGCCTGTGGAAGCAGTTTTAAAGAAAATGGAGGACAAGGCTAAGTCTATGCAAACTGTTAAGGATTTTTGCAGGTTCAGCCTCCAAGTTTAGTAGAAATTGGCCTACTAAGGGATGGACATATCCTGCTTATGATTCCCAGTCTAGGGGTAGGTCTAGACGTGGTAGGGGCAGAGCTCAAGGTTCTTTTAGGCCTAGAACAGGAGTTCACCTGCTCAGTCTTCTGGTGAGGGCAGGGGTCAGTCCTTTCGTAAACAGACCCAATGACCTACCTTTTCAGCTGCCAGTACATTCTCGCCTGGCAGCACCTTTGGGAGGAAGGCTGGCTCTTTTCAAAGAAAATTGGGATTTAATTACCCAAGACAGATGGGTTTTGGATATCATTCACCACGGTTACAGGTTTTATTTCCATACCTTGCCTCCTTTCAAAGGCATGCCAGACATTCCTCCTCTACAAAGAAAAGAGGCTCACAAGCAAATTTCTCTGTTGCTCCAAATAGGGGCCATTCAGCCAGTTCCTGTGCCAGAAAGGGGCCTAGGATTTTATTCTCGCCTGTTCCTAGTACCAAAGAAGGGGAACACGTGGAGACCAATTTTGGATTTATCTATCCTCAACACTTATCTGGACATTCCCAAGTTCAAAATGTTGACGTTACAACAGCTTTTACCTCTGCTGGGCAAAGATCACTGGATGGTAACTTTAGATCTCAAGGAAGCTTACCTTCATGTGCCTATCAGACTAAGTTGCAGGAAGTATCTGCGTTTTCGAGCTGGAAATACTCATTATCAGTTCTCTGCATTGCCCTTTGGCTTATCTACTGCGCCCAGAGTATTCACAAAGGTTCTGGCTCCAGTGATAGCTTACTTCAGGCTAAAAGGAATTCAAATCTATCCTTACTTGGACGACTGCCTGATTCTGGCTCAAGAACAGGAAGACCTTTTACAGCATTTGGAATTTGTGATAGCAGTGCTAAGATGCCTAGGGTATTCTGTGAACGAAATAAAGTCCAGTCTAGTACCCTCTCAAGACATGTGCTTTCTGGGTGTGAGACTGAATACAGCAGCCCAGATGGCCTTTTAACCCCGGACAAACAAAAGAATCTTTCCAGTTACTTCCATCAACTATCTCTTCAGTCCGGGCTGACTGCAAGGACAGTCCTTCAAGCCTTAGGGTTCATGGCATCTTGTATTCTGGTGCTTCCCAATGCCAAACTGCATATGAGGAAGCTGCAATGGTATCTCAAAATGTATGGACACAGCACTGCCAGGATTTGGACACTGTCATTCAAATAATACCTTGCATTCAAAAGGAATTTTGTGGTGGGCTCAGGAATGTCACCTAAACAAGGGACTCTCTGTGACCCGGCCAGAGGCGAGTCAGATTCTAACGACAGATGCCTCAGACATTGCTTGGGAGCTCATCTAAATGGAAAGTGGATACAAGACAAGTGGCCTGCCAGACTACAGCATCTACATATCAACATGAAAGAGATGTTAGCAGTCCAGTTTGCATTAATGGCTTTCAAGGAGTTACTTCTTCCAGGGCAGGTGTTGATTCTAACAGACAACACAACTGTCATGTGGTACATCAACAAACAAGGGGAACACATTCTTACCCGTTGTGCAGGCAAGCAATGATTTTATGGGAGACTGCTCAGCTTGCAACTAACTCTTCAGGCAAGGTTTCTGCCGGAGCACAGAACTCCTTAGCAGATGTGTTAAGCAGACAAATCATGGATCCCCACGAGTGGAAACTGGATCTTCATGTATTTCAAAAATTGACAGTGTCATGGGGAACTCCAGACATAGATCTGTTCGCTTCTCCACTAAACCACCAGCTGCCAAAGTTTTGCACAAAGAGGTTTCATCACACAGCTTGGAAAGTGGATGCTCTTTCTTTCAGTTGGAAAAATCTTCATGTGTATGCCTTTCCACCTCTGCCTCTTCTCCCAAAGGTGCTCCTAAAGGTCAGACAAGACAAGCCAAGGATGATTTTAATAGCTCCAGATTGGCCTCGGCAACACTGGTACCCATTACTGAGGAGTCTGGTAAGGAAGCCTCCATGGCCTTTACCTTTGCTTCCACACCTGTTGTCTTAGAGGGACGGTCACCTGCTCAATGTCAAGCTTCACTCTCTTCATCTAACAGCCTGGCATATTCTGTTTTGAAACACAGCAGGTCTCAACTTCCGCAACAAGTTTTAAATGTGATTATGGAAGCCAGAAGACCTAGTACAAGGAAAGTGTATGCAGAAAAATGGAAGAGATTTTTATTTTGGAGTGCAGCAAACAATTTGGAGATTTCTGAGCCTAATTTGAGTGTGGCTCTTCAATATCTTACTGAGTTATTGGACAAAGGTTTGTCTTTCTCTTCCATTAAGATTCATGCTGCAGCAATTTCAGCTCACTATGATTGTGACCCACCATTGTTTTCGCATCCTTTGTTCAAGCAATTTCTTAGAGTGGCAAAGAATATAAGACCCCCGTAGAGCTCCTACTCCTGCTTGGGATCTCAATTTTGTGTTGGAGAAGCTTACTCTACAACCTTTTGAGCCTGCGGCTACTGCTGAATTGAAATACTTGTCATGGAAGACTGCTTTTTTGTTGGCCATTACTTCTGCAAGAAGGGTTTCTGAATTGCAGGCCCTTATGGCGGTTGAGCCTTTTTTGATTTTCCATAAGGATAGGGTATCATTACGTACTAATCCTTCCTTTATGCCTAAGGTGGTTTCTAGTGTGGCTTTAAACCAAACTATTCATTTGCCTACTTTTATGCAGATCCCCAAAATAAAGGGGAAAAGATTTTGCATACTTTAGATGTGCACAGGCAATTGCGTTATTATTTAAGCAGGACTAAGGATTTTAGGCAGTCTCAGCAGTTGTTTGTTTCTTTTGCTTTGAGTTCTCAGGGCAAGCCTGTGTCAAAGCAAACTATTTCTAGGTGGATTGGGTTTTGCATTGCATTTTGTTATTCCCATCATGGCAAGGAGATTCCAGCTGGGATTAGGCCTCATTCCACTAGGGCTACTGCCACTTCAACAGCATTTCTAAGGGGTGGCAACTAAGGATATTTTGGAGGCAGCTACTTGGAGTTCAGTGCATACTTTCTCTAAGCATTATCACCTTCCTCTCTACTCTAAATCTAGGGCTGGTTTTGCCACAGCTATTTTGCAAGGCATGTTGTCAGCTCCTGCTTCTTTATGATTTGCCAGCCTCCCTTACCTCTGCTTTGGGATTCTACCCAATAGTTAGGACTGCAGCAATGTGGAATGAAGAACATAGTACAGTTTTGTACCTACCATAAATGTAGATGTTCGAGGATCCACATTGCTGCAGTCCAATTTACCCTCCCTCCTTCCCCTCTGTGTTTAGGGGTGGTTGTGTAGGTGAGGTTATACTCTGGTATTTTTGTATATATTGTACATATTTTTGGTGCAGGAATGTTTGGAGTTTTTGGTTTTGGCCTTGTCTTTTTAGGGTCTTCTGACATCTGGGGCAAGAAAAGACTGAGGATATGACGTCGGTCATGCGCATTAGTACCCTGACGTACTGACGTCAGTCTAATGCGCCTTGACCGACGTCAGCCATATACTTTGGTATTCGGGCCGACTGGGACAGCGGACTACCCAATAGTTAGGACTGCAGCAATGTGGATCCTCGAACATCTACATTTATGGTAGGTACAAAACTGTACTTTTTAATGTAGTGCAGAGCATAAATAGGGATAGTAGAGAGGAGTTCTCAGGTAACAGCAAGATAGACTGTGTAGAGAGTAGGGAAAGAGAGAAGACAGAGAGTGGGTTTGGGGAAAAAAAGGAAAGAAAGTAGAGTGGGAAAAATTGGGGAAGGAACAGACAGCAAGATAGAGCAGGAAAGGACAGAGGAGTCGCAGAATAAGGCTGGTAGGAAGCATTTAAGTGTGGAGTACGAGTAAGATAAGAGAAAGGAGAAACTGAATGAAGGAAGGCCTGCCAGATGTTAACTTTAATAGTTTTATAAAATATCATGTGACTGAGGAGAGAAGAGAGAGGAAAAGCTGTCTATAAAGAAAGGGTCATTATTCAAGAGCATGCATGACCACTGGATGAGGATGTTTCATATACAGCCAACCCTAGGTTCAGTACAGATTCAACAACAAGACTGACTCAAATTTACACAAGGTGACAGTGGGTACGCTCACACACTTAGTAGCACAGTGCTGTTTGGGATGCACTCTGATTCTAACCACAGAAGGCCATAGTGTGCATGCTCATAAACTTAGATGTACAGAACACATTGTAATGGACTCCTATTGTAAACACACAGGTTTACAGCTATGTACATCTTAACTGTCAGTATACATGCACATCATACAGGTTTACTACAAGATACCTGTATGTGGCCCGCAAATGATATATCTGCGTCTGTGCTGTGTGATACACATGCATACATATACATGAAGTACTGCCATATATATGTGAAATATACACAATCATGCATGTGTGGAAGTGACAGACAGTTGCTTAACTGGGACACACAGGTGGATGCAAAGTACAGCATGTGTCACACACTTTGCTGCCCTGAAAGGCATACATTGATATCAGGTTGTGGACAGTGGCATTATACTTTTAGGTTCATAGTTGGAACAGTGACAGGTGCAAGCATAATATGTGAGCCCCATTGTCTAATGGTACTGAGGTGCAGGTGTCAAGATGACCTCTCCCGGCTGTGTTAGCAGTTGTCATTATTAGCAGGACTGCTCCACTAAGTATATCTGACATTGGTCATCTACACAATGTCTGCTGCTTAGATGTAGCATTTGATACCAAGCACTGTACTGCCACTCGCAGTGATATCATGGTAAGAGTGGCAACTGCTTGACCAAAACAATGAGCCAGTGCTGTAATTATGAGGTTGTCCAGTGTCTGTCATTCCAGGATGGCATGACTGAAAGAAGACAAGCCTTTGTCACAGATCACATGCATCTATGATTCAAGGGAGTGTGGATAATACCTGGGTCGCATTTACCCATATAGTGCCATTCCAAGACAAATGTCCCAAACACAGAAGTAACACCCTGTCACCTACAAGACAATTGCATTGGATGCTTATGGTAACCAGTGCTAGATGTGTGGCTTTCGTAATCCATTTGCTCAATGTAGAACCTACAATGGGGAATACTGACAGCTGTGCAGTGAGGAACACCTGGCTGAAGGCTCTGTAGTGCACAATAGCACTACCACCATATAACTCAGATCCAGACATGGCCATAATACTGGTATGGACCACCCCAGGTGGTGGTGTCCACATATTTATAAAGGCTACTCACAAGTAAAGACCACTACTGCAACATAATTCATCACAGATGAGTCAGGTACAGGTGACAGTGGCAAAAGCTGCATTCTAGGTTGTATCCTCATATACAACCACCACCATTTCCTCAGACTAGCAACACACATCCATAAATGTGGTATGAAATATTATGGTACAACACCAAATAACCTTCGACTGGTGGACTGTACCTAGCCCTACATCAACTGTGCAAAGTATCCATGTAGTGACACAGTTGCATAATGTGTTATGCAATGCAATAATACCAGTGTTTGTAACCAGGTCAGTTGTACACATACCAGGGTCCCTCGGATGTTGTCAGCATTAACACAGTTGACTGTTGCTGTACACCAGTAATCAAAACCCTCATGGTTGGATATGACCTAGATGTACCTGCCCTGGATATGTACATTCCACACTTGTACAACATAAATGAAAATACCATAGCTGTTGTTGTCCTTTGTACATACAGGTGGCTACATTCATTACACACTTGCACATGGAAGATAGGTCCATGACTGCTGAATGCTAACAGTACATAAGGTTTGATATCTATGTTGACAGAGGTAATATTCCCTCTCTACTAGTTACCCATGACACCTATCATATCATACAGCAATCCATGTGGCATGTATGTCATTAGACATGTCCACCAAATGCAATGCGTACAAACATACCCAAATAACAGGATCGTAGGACCTACACACATGTCCTGTATTGACAGACTCGGGGAAATACAGATGTCCTTCATGGATGCATCTGCAGTCATAACAACTGGGTTGTCCTGTTGTCAGGCAGCCCTTCGGTCGGCCGGATTCCAAAGTCTGGGTCCGGCTTCGGCTGATGTCGCACTTCACCCGACGTCATCTCTGCTGGTCTTTGGGTATAAAGGCATCAGCCGACGCCATTTTCCTCAGTCTTTCTTGCCGCGTGGCGCCCGAAGCAGAAGCTGTTCGCAAGTGCCGGTCGGTCAGATCCAGAGATTACTACTACCGAATACTACTTCGAAGACTTCTAAAAAGCTAAGTACCCCGTTGGGGACTCTTTCTTGCCTCAGCCGATGTCAGAAAAAGTCAATAACTGTTTAACTTGTGGGAAACAAATACCTCATAAAGATTTCCACTCTTACTGTTTGCCTTGCTTAGGCCCAGACCACGACGTAGCAGTCTGTTCGGCCTGCACTTCCTTCAACCGACGAACACTAAGGCGTCGGTCGGAGTTTGCTGAACAGTTTTTCGGCTCAGACTTTGCGTATATTATGCCGTCGGATCCTCCGACTACCCAAATTATTAAAAAAACGCAAGGAAAAAGACCGACACTCGCAGTCCGCGGTTTCGGCCGAAACCACTGTGAAGCAAGCCGCGAGTGTCTCGGTTTCGGCCGAAACCGAGAAAACTGGTCAATCTCCAGCCGAATCCATGGCTACTACTGAGGCTCCTGCTACCTTACCTGAATCGGCCTCAGAAATTTTGCCTACAACCGTGGTTTCTACTGATTTATCAGACACCATCCCTTTGGATATCTCTACCCCAGCACGTGGTGCTGCTAGACCCCCTGCAGCCATGTCTATCAAGGCCTTTGCCAGGGCCAAAGCAGCCAAATCTGCTAAGGCAGTGCCTGTTAAACCTCCCTCACACAGGCCCACTTCTAGTTCACAAATGCTTACTCTGGCAGAAGATTTAATATCCTTAATTAGGGGATCCCAATCTCACCCAGACAGGGCCTCTCAGCCCCTGAAAGAGACCTAGGACAGAGCCCCGAGCCAGTGTCCTCTGAGGCTTCTGGATGACTCCGACATTTCAGAACAGCCAAAGGACCCTTTTTCTACATATGAAGACTCCGATGCTGAAGAATCCATTCCAGCTGCCTCGCCACCAGAGGAATTTTCCTTTGGGAAACCTTGCATGCCATGAGAGAACAATTCCAATGGCAGGGACAAGATTTCTCAGACTCAAGAAAAAGGCTTAGGACCTTCCTACACTTACCACAACATAGGCCCTTAGCTATACCTCCTGTTTTACCTGTTGTGGATGACGCATTTAATGATGTCTGCACTGCTCCTGATTCTTTACCTCCTGCCCCTGCCAAACCTGATAGATATTACAGGATACCTGACACTCATCACCACCTATACAAGGCCCCACTGGCAGACCCCGAAACTATTTCCCAGGGGCCTAAGGCAGTAGCCTCAACCACAGCAAAAAACCCTATTCCTTCAGAAAGGGAATCCAGGTCCTTAGACAGATGGGGGAAAAAAGTTTACACCTCTGCTACTCTCTCAGCTAGAGCTTTAAACTGTCAATTTCACATGATCCAATACCAAGAGTTTATGCTTGATCAGTTAACTAAGAAAGTATCCTCTGATGAATCTTTAGACAAGAAATATGTATTAGAAATGGTAAATAACATACAACAGGTTAGTAACCATTCCTTAAAATGTGGCTATGATGCACTGGAGGCTTCATTTAGATCAGCCATGACTGGCACAGTGATAAGAAGACATGCATGGCTGAAAGAACAGGTCTTACGGATCATGTTAAAGCAAAGCTATTAGATGCTCCCATGGATAAGGCCAGTTTATTTGGTACACCTGCCCAGCAGGTAATGAAGAAAATGGAAGAAAAGGCAAAATCTGTACAGACAGTTAAAGATTTCTTACAGGTTCAGCCCCAAGGTTTAGCAGAAACTGGCCTGCCAAAAATTGGTCCTTTCCTGACTCCACAAGATCCCAAAGGGGCAGAAACAGACGATCCAGAGGCAGAAATCAATCCAGAGGAGGTGCCTACAGAGGACGACAGTGGCAAGGTAATAACAGAGGCACAGACACAACCACTGCCACTGCAACAGGACAATCACAGTGACTTGACTCTAACTCCGCCTACCAGGGAGCAAATAGCAGCACCATTAGGCGGAAAGTTAGCCTTATTTCAAAAATTGGCACTATATCACAAAGGACAAGTGGATTTTGCAAACCATAGACCAAGGCTGCCGGTTCCACTTCCACACCTTGCCAGTAAAAAGAGGAATGCCAAACCTGCCTCAAAATCAAAAGATAGAAGCTCTACAGCAGATAACGAAATTATCCAAGATGAGAGCTGTGGAAAGAGTACCAATAACAGAACAGGGCAAAGGATTCTACTCCAGACTCTTCCTAGTACCAAGAAAAGAAAAAAGTTGGAGACCTATTCTCGACCTGTCCATCTTAAACACATATATCATTGTCCCAAAATTCAAAATGCTGACCCTACAGCAACTTCTTCCCATGCTGGGCAAGGAGTGTTGGCTGGTAACTCTAGATCTCAAGGAGGCATACCTGCACGTCCCCATTCGACCCAATTGCAGAAGATACCTCAGATTTCTTGCAGGATCAGAGCATTATCAATTCTCAGCATTGCCCTTTGGCTTATCTACTGCGCCCAGAGTATTCACAAAATGCCTGGCATCAGTAATCGCTCACTGCAGACTACAGGGAATCCAAATTTATCCATACCTGGACGACTGCCTGCTACAAGCGGACAACAAAAGCAAGCTGACAACAGATTTACAAAGGGTCATTTACTTGCTACAAGCCCTGGGATACACAGTCAACTTACAAAAGTCAAGGCTGATACCATCCCAGACAAGAACATTCTTGGTGCGGAATTGGACACAGTAAAACAAATGGCATTCCTAACTACAGAAAAACAAAAGAACTCCTCTTTACTTCTTGGCATTAACAAGACAGAACAAACTAACAGCAAGAAAAGTTCTGCAGGCCTTGGGCTTCATGGCATCATGCATAATCTTGGTACCACATGCCAGACTGCATATGAGAAAACTACAGTGGTACCTAAAGAATTTATGGTCTCAACACAGGCACAGCCTAGAAGCAGAAATACCATTAATCCCATGCCTAAAACAGGAATTCCTCTGGTGGGCCCAAGCATGCCAGTCAAACCCAGGCCTACCCTTCCACAAGTTTGAACAAGCCAAACCATCACAACAGACGCCTCAGACCTAGGATGGGGGCACATGCTGGACAAATGCGTACAAGGATTGTGGACTCGGGACCAGCTGCACTTGCACATAAACCAAAAAGAAATGCTGGCAGTAAAACTGGCAATCCAAAAATTCAGACCATTCCTCAAAGAAGGCCATTTGATGATAAGGACAGACAACACCACAGTCATGTGGTACATCAACAAACAGGGAGGCACTCATTCATACCCCCTATGCAGAATGACTTTGGACCTTTGGAATCTGGCTCTCAGCTACAACATCCAGTTACAGGCAATATTTGTACCGGGAAAAGAGAACACCCTAGCAGACATGTTAAGCAGAACCACCTTGGATGCTCACGAATGGATGCTACACCCAGACATCTTCAAGACCATCACAAAGAAATGGGGAATGCCACAAATAGATCTATTCGCTTCCCTCTCAATCACCAGCTCAAAAAATTCTGCACAAGGGCATTCCACCCACTTGCATGGAAGGTGGATTCTCTTTCCTTCAGCTGGACAGGTCTGACAGCATATGCATTTCCACCTCTTCCCTTGATACACAAGGTATTACTGAAAATCAAAGAGGAACGTCCAAGGATAATCCTGATAGCTCCGAACTGGCCAAGACAACACTGGTACCCACTGCTGAGGAGCATGTCTCGAGAAAATGTGGTCAATACCCTGATGCCTTTGATGTTAACTCAGAACAACTACAGCATCATGCATCCAAACCTAAAAACTTTGCAGCTGACTGCCTGGAACATCACATAGCAGCAACTAAGCCAGATCTTTCCCAAAGGGTTAAAGACATTATCCTTGAAGCCCGCAGACCTTCAACAAGAAGGAACTATGCAGGAAAATGGAAAAGGTTTGTCATTTGGAGTACTGAAAGAGGAAAAGATGTGTCAATATAGATATTGCAAACATTCTGGAGTATTTGGCAGAGCTTTTACATACAGGCCTGTCCTATTCCTCCATCAAGATACATGCATCAGCTATTTCAGCAGAATACAGCTTTGATCCACCTGTCTTTTCACATCCTCTACTCAGGCAGTTCCTCAGAGGGATCAAGAATGTAAAACCTCCAAGGAAACCACCATTACCAGCATGGGACTTGAACTTTGTGCTAGAAAAGTTGACACTCCCTCCGTTCGAACCAGCAGCAACAGCAGATCTACAGCACCTATCATGGAAAACTGCTTTCCTACTGGCAATTACCTCAGCAAGGAGGGTTTGAACTACAGGCCTTAATGGCAGTACAACCCTTCCTAATCTTCCATAAAGATAGGGTGTCCATGAGAACAAATCCTACATTTATGCCTAAGGTGGTATCCAGAGTGTCTTTAAACCAGGCAATCCACCTACCTACCTTCTTTCCCAATCCACAAAACAGAGGGAAAGAATGCTGCATACCTTGGGCGTACATAGACAGCTACGCTACTACCTGGACAGAACCAAAAGTAACAGAAAACTGACCAGCTTTTGGTAGCCTATGCAACAGGGAGGGAAGGAAAAGCAATTTCCAAACAGACAATCTCCAAATGGATAGGAAATTGCATAAGATTTTGTTACTCCTTCCATGGAAAACCAATTCCACAGAACATAAGGCCTCATTCTACAAGGGCTACAGCCACTACTACAGCTTTCTTACGAGGAGTGGCAACCAAGGACATTATTGAGGCGGCTACTTGGACCTCCGTGCATACATTTGCCAAGCATTATAATTTACCTCTATATTCTAGATCCCGAGCAGGGTTTGCCACTGCTGTATTGCAAGGGATCCTAACCACACCATAATTTTATCATCCTCCTCCCTAGTTGGCTATGGTATTCTACCCAGTTGTTATGACTGCAGATGCATCCATGAAGGACATAGTACAGTTTTGTACCTACCATAAATGTAGATGTCTGAACTGGATAGCATCTGCAGTCAGGATTACCCTCCCTCCTTCCCCTCTGTGGTACTCCTAGGGTATTTATCCTCCTAATAGCTAGCTGGGGGGGGGGGTCTCTTATGGTGTATTTGTTTGTATATATGTACATACATGCTTATTTTTGTGTTTGCCTTCTATCCTTTTGGAAACATTGGCATTTATCCAAAATTTAGCCTTCCAAGAGGGCAACTGGCATCTGGGGCAAGAAACACTGAGGAAAATGGCGTCGGCTGATGCCTTTATACCCGAAGACCAGCAGAGATGACATCGGGTGAAGTGCGACATCAGCGGCGGACCCAGACTTTGGAATCCGGCCGACCGAAGGGCTGCCTGACGACAGGACAACCCAGTTGTTATGACTGCAGATGCTATCCAGTTCGGACATCTACATTTATGGTAGGTACAAAACTGTACTTTATGTTCTGTATGTTCCTGAGTAGTTACAGGTGATATGTCCATGAAATGTACAGCCATGTGTGACCCACAGCTCCGCCATGCATGCTGTGTGCTGTCTGGACAGTAACCTTATTACCACAATAGCCAGGATGTGCTGGGGTGAGATGTTTATAAGCCACAGACCTTGCACATGCTTGAATACGTGTAATGCCTAGCTCAAACAGAGCACATTGCTGGCACTCTTCCAGTAATCATGAGGTGTGTGTGGCAAATATGATGTGTGTATGGCAAATATGATGCGCTCACTGTTGACCATTACAGTGCCCTGGCTTCACAGTGGAACTGTCAACTAACAGTTTGTGGGATCATGACATGGAATATTGCTATGTGTGTGTCTTGCTGATATATGCCGTTGGCATAAATGTACACTTAGCTACTCAGTGAAGGTGGTTGTGTGTCCTACCAGTACATGAATACAACATCCATTATAGTGTAATGCACATCTAGGTTTCACACATGGTGTGGAGAAGGTGTGGAATGTATCCTCTTGCCTGCTAGTCCACTTACTGATGGAGACTGCATATGTGTACATGTATTGATATGTGTTTAGATTCCATGCGTGTGCAGTGTCTGATGTTTGCAGGTGACTGTTGTCTTAGTACATCAAGCAGTTGCAATGCAGCCTCAACATTGCCAACTGTATATGGCGATATGCTCAAAGTACAGTAAGCTGTACTTTAGATATGAAAAGATGTTTGGACATAACTAATAAGTGGTGGGGCTACTTTGCAACCATTTCTACAATGACCTGTGTAACCGCTAAGCTATGGTTTTGTTAATTGAAGGGGAAGACACACAACGTAGAATGCAGTAAGGGTGACACTGAAGGCAAACCTCTTCACACCTGTAACAATAACACCTCCTCTGTGCATATATTGTGCATATATCAGCACAGCTGGCAAAGGAAAGAGTCAGTACGCTTTGTAGTGCGTGCGAACGTGCTGTAACTCTATAATACTTATCATGAGATAGGCAGATGTTTGATTCACAGTACTGGCACATGTGGGTATGTTTGTGTCCATATATGTCATGTATGGTGGGGAATACATCCCAAATGTTTTTCACTCTCCTGTACACTGTTGTAGACATCTGTACAGAATTAAGTGTAGAAAGCAAGACATAGGCAGGGGTTTGAATCTCACACATGTGAAGTGTCTGTATGTGTGTGACATAGGTGTATATCTTTGTGAATGCCACAGTGTGTTTGTGTGTATGTATGGCTGTCTGGTCCCTGGAGTGAGGCTGTATTTTACCATAGTGCAATGATAAGACCCACTCCCCCCATCCACTCAATGCAATCTAGTATCCCTGTTGATGTTATCAATCTTAGAAGGGCATTCTAACTGCCTGTGAACATGTACACCCTGGGGTGAGGCTTGTTGTTCCATAGTCTACTGATGAACCCCCCTCCCCACATACACTCACCATAGTCTAGTATCCCTGCTGATGTCCTCGATCTTAGGCCATTCTGACTACCTGTACATGTGTAATCTCTGTGGCGCATCTTGTAATTGAGTAGTAATATGCTGATGATTTGCACATAGGCAGGGGTTCTCATCCCAACACTGGCAGTTGTGTGTGTGTGTTACTGTGTATGTGAATCCCTGAGTGTGTGGGTGTTTTACTGTGTCTGTGAATCCCTGGGTGTGTTTGTGTGTTTGCATCCTGTAATGAGAGCAGGTATTACTGCTTCCCAGTGAGAAACCACTTTTTTTCACTGGCCTTTACCCTTGTCATCTGCTAAATCACTCTTTTACCTCCTCCCTGCTCCAGGTAACTATACCTGTGATGTCACCCACTATGGATGTGACGGCTCTGGCCACAGTAGCTTACTACACAGCTATCATGCTCTTGGATCATTAGATCAGTAAACATGTTTGGGAGATTATACCTGTGATGTGGAAGCTACAAAGTGCATGCAGGTATTGTCATACAGACCTGTGAGTAGTCTACATTTACATATGGGACACTTAACTGCAAACACTGACATCCCCTGGCACATGCAGTTACACCTGAAAGAGGAAGGCAGAACATCAAGATCAACATGCAGTTACTGTTGTTACACATGATATATACTGTCAAAAGTGCAAAATGCATTCTAAAACTGTAGTACTTGGTATGTCTGCTGCCTGTCAACACTACTCAACAATGGTAATCTACAATTGTCATCTTAGTATATTCACCCTGTGCATCAGACTATATGAGCATGCCCCTGCACCGATGGTGTGGATGATAGGGATGCGGCACAGGCATCATCATATGCACAGGCTGATAATGTTTGCCAGAGGCCTAGGCTGCACCATTGGATGACATCATGTGTGTGGGTTAGGGCCTTTTATCTCATTGGGAGTGTGTGGATGTTATGCGTGTGTGTGTTGAGGTGCCCTATATTTGTTTCTGGCGTGTGTGTGTGTGTATGTATGCACACAGGTCTGGCATGTGGCTTGCCTACACAGGGGTATTATTGACAGCTGCAGACTGTACAGGGCAGGTTTTACAGTTCACGGTGTTTGGCCACAGCCACGTGACCTGCAGCTGCCAGGGGTTGCGCGGCCACTACCAGGCAGAGGTCTATATTGGGTACTGTCTGATGACACATGTCCACTGGAACTGTGTCCCTGTTGGGACCGTCCAGGACCACGTGCACGTGGCCTGCTGTGTCCTGGTGTGGACAGCACAGTACCAGCTGCACTGCTGCTGCTACCGCCACTATGGGAGCGGGCATGTGAAGTAGCATGTTCATGTAGACCTTCAACAAGTGATGTAGCTGGCCTACATCAATGTGCCCGACGTCTCACTTCCACCAGATGTTCCAGCACAGACATTCCACACTCGAGGATCGACATGCCATGGTCAAGGACACCCACCATGTCACCCAATCATCTATCCAAAACATCTGCAAGATGATGATGATCATTTGCAATTGCCTGGATGTTGTCAGTTAAAGAACAGACAGCAGCCCTCTGAAGCCCCAGACCTTCTCTGTTGTGCCATTCAGCACATGCCTGTGCCTCCATTATAGCCTGAAACATGCATCTGGTGACACCAGCTTATGTGCTATGTCTTGCAGGGGCATGTTGGACAGAAGTCCTCCTAGGAGCAGCCCTGGGCACATGCCTGTGTGGGACGTCACCAGTCAGTTGGCTGGGATCATGGTGTGCAGGCCTTCCATAGTCTCCACACATTCCTGTTCTATGCTACCACCCGCCAACTGTCCTTCCACTATTGCCACTGGTGATGGGGCATGTGTAGGCATGAGAACTGTGTGCGGGGATAAGGGGGATACAGGTGGAATGGCAACCAATGGCACATATTCAGCCCCTGACAGCCCTGCCTGTGCCTCAATCATACTTTCATCATCACTGCTTGAGTCTGTATGGACACTAACATCAGGTGGACCTCAGGAGGGCAACGCACCTACATCAACACCTGTGAGGAGCAGACAGGAACTGTACATTACACGTTATACAGCACAGTACAGACACACAGACAGACACACAGACAGACACAGACACAGAGACACATGATATGGCACCCAACAGCATGCAACATGCATGTGATGTGGCAGAAGGCATTCAGCTTAAATAATTATAGTGGTAGTTATCATACATCCCTGAGTTGCACACACCAGCATGCATATGTTATAGCAGAAAGTATGCACCTTACACAATTATAGTAGTAGTTAGCATACATCCCTGTGTTGCACCATTTGTGTTAGTAGGTTATGCCCCAAACCTGCAACACAATGCATGCACTATGCACCGTTGCACCACACTGCCATGTTTTGTGCAACATACCCCACATTTTAACAGACCATCGCTGACCTGTGTACATCTGCCACTGATGCTTTGTGTTGGCCACTGCCCCTATGTGTGAGGAGGACATGAGCAGAAGGGTACATTGAGTGAATACTATGTTTGCCTGAGCCCTAGCTTGCATATCTCCCCCAAAGCAGTGCATGTCTGTTCAACATTATTCTGTTTACCCCTGAGCTGAGTCTACAGACAATGTGCATGTGGCTGTACACACGTTTGCCATGGCTGTCCCTACTTTGCATTGGTACCACAGACCAGCACAGGTTAACAGTACACCAGCCTTATGTGTGGCATATAACCTTACCAATCACATGTAGTATGACATGTCTTCTCATGATGTGTTGAATGACATGCATACATGTTTAACACAATGGTGTCCTTTCAAATATACAGTGAGGTAATGGTGTCCCAATGCAGGGACATGTTATACTAGCATGGACCTTCAGCTGACGCAGTGTTGTCAGTCCACCCTACAGATATAAAGTGGCATACTGCACATTTAGCTGATGTGAATAGCCATTGCAGGGCACAATGTGGCTTCACTATTGCTATACAATGTGAGTTACAGACACAGTTCATAGCCATGACTGTATTCAGATACAATACACATCTAATGTGGAATGTGACCCACGTCACTGAGCTGTATACACACTAAACCCTAATGTGGAATGTGTGACACAGGTCACTGAAGGGTATACAGATGACATCCCTGCATAGGTTCATAGGTAGGTACTAGGCTATCGGCCCTGGGACATACACAAGCCCAGCCAAAAAGGTACCCTGGCTTTTGCCACCCAAGAAAATTATTTTCCTGTGCCACTGTCGAGCAGAGCCACAGAGGTGATCCTCGGGGTGAATTTCCTATTTCCCATTCAGTCATCAAGATTTTTCTTGAAGAGTGCTAATGAGGAGCTTTGTTTGATATAGATAGGTAGTTTATTCCAGAGTATGTGATGTCTCTGGGACAGGAATCTATCCCTCCGGCATGTTCTGTTTATTGTGGTGACAAGGTTTATGTCCCTAGAGCGTGTAGCTCTGAGGGATTAGGATTTCTTTAAGTGGAGCATGTCCAACAGCTCTGGGTTTGACATAGCTTTGTATGTTAGGCAGAGATCACCTCTGAGTAGGCGATATGCGACGGAGTAAAGCTGGAGTTTTTTGAGACGGTCTGCGTAGTGCATCTGTTTGAGGCTGGTAATCCTCATTGTGAGGTATTTCTGTGGCCTTTCCAGTTGTTGTAGATGTCTTGTGAGGTACATACCAAAAGGGGCGTTGTACTCTATAATGGGTCTAATGAGTGATGAGTAGAGGGGAACAATTGCCTCTTTTTTTCTGGATGAAAACCCTTTTGTGATGAGGTGTGCTATGTAGAAGGATTTCCTGACTACTGTGGTGATGTGATTTTCAAAGGAGAAACTACTGTCCACCTGTGTCCCAAGGTCTCTTATCATACTTTCAGTGTTAAGTATACTACCGCCTATGTTGTAGTTCATGTATTTCATGCACATCTGTAACCATATTGGTGATGCCTGGCAACTATGGCCAGACATGGCTAACTTAGCAGTACTCCATGTCCCACATGCCATCTGTGTACCTCACACACATGAGGAGCAAGCATGACAGTGATGTCTGACACCAGCAACGTGAATGTACTGTATCTGTTGCCTGATGTGGTTGTATGTGTATGTTGTGCAACACCTGTATGTAATTGGATACTGTATAGGTGAAAGCTTTCATGACGTGACACACTCAAGATGTTCAAGACATGTTATGTGGTGGTTTGATGTCATGCCTACACAAGCTGTGCACAGGCCTGTATGATGTTTAGTGTGTCACATCTGCAATATCACCATTACACAAAGGCCATAGTTGTATTGTGTTGAGCCAATGTACAACAGCGTGTACACACATGTACATCCCTTCTACTGTGTATGTTGCTTCGTGTCTCTGACCATCCTCCATGGCCATGTGCAAACATGTTTTGTCCAATGGTTGTGATGGGCATCTATTTTACATGTCAGTGTTGTCCCATATGATATACACCCATAGATGTCATATGCTCCACTGAGGATAGGGTTATGCAGACAAAGGGTGGTATGTTTGGGATGTGAGATATGTTTTGCAGGATAGTTAACCAGTGTTGCATTCATGTCAGATAGCACATGACATTGTGTGACATTCATAGCAAGGGTATAATCCACAAGGGTGAATCCTGTGGGCTGGTCATACTCCAGCTCCAAAACGTTTAGAGTATGTGCACACATATGCTCTCTGTATAGTACTGTTTGTATTCCCCACATGTGTAATGCTGATCTGTAGTACATGTCCCTACAGTGAACCACACCTCCAACATTATATTTACAACTGTCCAAACATCTGGCAATGACAGTTTGTAAGGGTTAGTGTAGGTGTTTCATATAGTCATCAATTATTCCACATGGGTAACCACTGTGTTGCATTGCAGGTCTGACCTGTATATATTAACAGGACCACAATACATTATGTGTATGTTTGTTAAATGGCCACATGGCCGATAGCATGCAGTTAATATGATCTGTGCATTATCAAGCCTGATAAATAATAATCTCACCTGCAACAGGGTGCTGTCGCTGCAAAATGCCAGAGGTACCCAATAGGAGTGTCACAGCAGTAAGATCATTATCCACACCTGTGTGATAGTTACAGGGTGCAATGTGCATGTTAGCACATCAGCCAGTACAATAGACTATACTATGGAGTATGCACATCTGTGCTTACATAGAGTAGCAAACTATAGTATGTGGCATGTGTGCATACATGCCTTGCATATGATGTTACGTTAAATATTGTACAGTAACACATGTAACTATATGAAATATAGTTGTGTTATATGTGCAGTAGTGACTTACCAGGCAACTCCTGGCTCAGTGGTTGTGAGACACCCACCTCCACAATACCAGCTAAAGCTTGTGGATGGAGTTCTGCAGGTGTCCCCAGGTTGGCTAATAGCTCCTCGGTACGTGTAAGTGGGGGCTGAGTGAGTGGTCCCCCACCTGTTGCAGCTTGTTCCCTGGCGATTGCATTGGCATGCTGTTTCGCCCATCTAATGAGGTTGGTGCTGTGTCGGCGTACCTGCTGATAGGTACGATTGTGGCTGCCAGCATCATTTACCCTCCTGCGAAGTTCCTCCCACTGGCCATCCCGCTCCTCTGCATCCTGTGGCACATGGCTGAAGAGTGTTTCATGGTTGTCAAGGAGGTATGGAATGAGGGCCTCATCCTTCAAGCGGGTGCATGGTGGCAGCCTGGCATGCGGCATACCTGAAAGACATAATGATGGAGACAGGTCACAGTAACTCACAGAGAAATACAGAAGTACAGCTGCACATATATGTGTATCACATTTATTGTGATTATAAATATGTCTTTGCAAGTCTGCATGACACTAACACCACTGACATGTTTAACTCACACACATTTGACACTTACTGGTGATTTGATGTTATCACCATATATGTGTGTGTCAAGTGACGACATTGCTCATACTCCATGTGGATGTTGTCTTGATGTGGGCATGTCTGTTTGCCTGTACTGGTGTCTTTACCTATCAGCACATGCCTGGATGTGTTCACATTAATGCAAGAGACCTTAATGCTGTGTATATGTCACGTATATAGTCATACATAGCCTTAAGGGACATGACCTGTGACCCTGCAGACTTGCTCATGGAAAGTTTTACATGTATGTGTTTTGCCATATACATCTACATGGCACTGTACAGCAGTATAGCATCCTGCCATGTATTACCTCTGTTGCACATGTGAAACACATGGGACAATGGCTATCTTGATGATATTTGCAGGGTTGGATATCAAGTATAGCATGTATGGTCATAGTGAACTAGTAGGCTATATGCCCTGGGCCATTTATGAGCCTAGGCTGAAAGGTTACCTAGCTGTAGCCAACAGACAGGTAACTTTCAGTGGCCAGTTCAAGCAGTGCCACAGAACTGATCCACAGGGTTACTGATATATTTGCCATGCGGTCATCACACCATGTCTCAAAGAGGGGCAATGTGCAGCTTTACTGGACAGGGATGCATAGTATGGCAGGAGTATGTAAAGTGTATGGGACAGGGATCTGTCAGGCATGTTATGATCCTTGTACTAGAAAGGTGGATGTCCATGAAGTATGTGTTTATTTGAAATCAGGATGTGTAAGTGTAGCATGTCCAACATCTCTGGGTTGGACATGGCTTTATTCAGGGTAGGCATCATGCTACATAGTGGAGCTAGGGTTTGGGAAGGCCGGTGTAGGACATCTGAACATGGCCAATAACCCTTAAAGGAAATATGTGATCTATTATGGGTCACTTGAGTATTGTGTATGGCTGAACAATGATCTCTATATTCATGGATGGCACCCTATCATGATTAGGGGTGCCACTTACGACTACCTGACTGGTGTGGTGAAGTGACTATCAAAGGAAAGACTACTGTCCAGCTGCATCCCATACACAAACAGTTTCCATTATGTTGACCGCTGCTTAGGCGGTAGTTCATGGGTACAGGGTTTTTAACATAGGGGATGACAATGCAATACCTAGCTGTGAGATTGTGGCCATATGTCACACACTACACAACTGACCCACAAATGCTCTTCTGTATGTTGCCCGCAGCACTCATTGAGTCAACTATTGCTTCTAGTTCATAGTCATTTGCAAACTTCAATAGGCAGATGCCATCTGTGTTAGTCTGTGTGGTATAGATAACAAAGAGGGGGAGTACCAGGAATGACCCCTGTATTACTGTGGCTGGCACTGGTTTGATGTGCATGTATTAGTCAGACACCTTCTGTAGTGTTGGTTCTGCCAGCAGTCCAGTTGCCAACCAATCCTGTGACATAGGAATATACACCTAGTTTATTGAGTGTATCTGGAACACAGTATGGGTGATGGTGTCCTAAGACCTGGCAAGGTCATGATATTGCTGTGTGAATCAACCTTACTGCAAGGTCATGATATTGCTGTGTGAATCAACCTTACTGTCATCTACATCTGTATTGACTGCATCAGAGAAGTTGATCAAGGTTCAAGGCCTTACAGACCAGACACCGCAGGGTAGTAGTGCACTATTTCCCATTATCAGTGGTATCTCCCCCTTTGTGGGGTGTGATAACTGTTGCTGTGCACCATTCAGTGTGTACACAGCATAATGCATCTGATGTTATGCAAGTGCAACTCAGTCACTGCACAGATATGTTCTCCATGTTAAGGATTGATGTAAGTGAGTCCATATTGAGTTTCTGAAATGTATCATTGAGTAGCGAGACACGCAGTTTATTGCTTGGCTGTCCCTGTTACTGCAGTGGACTTTCAGTTGAACTTTGCATGATGAAGGCGCTATAGGGGAAGCATGAGCCCTAGCCAGTATCCAGATTCCCAGGGGTGACAGGTGCAGGCCCTGTCTGGCAAAGCATCATGGTCTGTCAACCATGTTATCCCATGGATACCCTTTGAATTACACCAGTACATTAGACAATTGTGGAATACAATCCTTTTGTCCCTGTACTGCAGTATCGTTCTGGCCAATGGCAGAATGCTACCCAGGCCTTGGGACATACCTGCATAGGCTACAAGACCTTACAGTTCCTACGTGTGTTTCCATGCAGTCCAGGCTACTGCATCACAGGTCCTGCACAACAACATGGAATATTCCACAGCCATGTATATAGTTCAGAAGGTGGTCACATAGTCACCAGAACCATGAGCTGTGTTGGGCACGGACACCCACTCCCCAGACAGAGTCAAGTATGGGTATGTGGCTAATCATGGCAGACAGGCAGCTGACAGAATGTTTTCCCTAGTATAGCTTGGTGTATAACATAGTGCTAGAGTTTGCATTCACAAATGAGTACTGTTGGGCATGTTTCTGGCCATGTGTTCTGAGGTTTGGCACAATTTGGCAAACTATGTCATACAGTTTGTGTATTTTGCTGTCTGTCTATTCCAGCTTGGGAGGTCTCTTGCTTGGCCAGATACTTAGAAGCCTCTGTGAATGTGTGTGATTTCTGGTGGTATGTGTAGGTGTCCTTACTGTGTTCTGGTAAGGGTATGTGTTGGTTGTGGTGATAAGATGCATGTATTAACCTACACCTCATGACTGTCCAGTCCAGTCATGGCTGTAGACTAGACTGCCTTCCAGCTTACTGTGTGGGGTGTGGTGTGGTATTAGGTGGATTTGGTAGTGTAAATGGCATAGAGATTACATTCCCCCAGGATGGCCACATACACAAAGCTGACATTAGTAAATACCAGTAGCTGACTAGTGGACATGCCTGTATGAGCATTCAGTACTACAAGTACCAAGTACTGCATTTAGTTTACTTATTGCTTATGAAGATGTTTTAGACAGTGATGCTCACAAGTAAATATTTGTGTTATGGACATGATAACACTGGCTATTACAGAAACATAGTAGCTATCTTTAGCAGCAATCCTCATCTGAGGAGCACATCACATCCTGACAGTTGATTACAGATGATGCAAGTGTCAACAGATCTGTATCCTTTTCTGGGTATATACTCACATATTCACCAGAACCATGAGCTGTGTTGGGCATGGATACCCTCTCCCCAAACAGAGTCAAGTATCAATAGACTCTGCTGCCACTATCAACATAATCAGGATATAATCAGATAGTGTAAGCCATCACCTGTGAAGCGGCTATTACACATGAGCAGCAGTCTCCTACATCTTACACTCCTACTGCAGATGTTACACTGGAGTTAAAGATGATATGCAACTTGTTTCATTAACAGTACTGTGCACAATCTTACATGCAGTATTTGCAAGCGGCTGTTAGGTTGGCAATGAGAGGTTAGGCTACACAAACCTGAAAGTTCAACCAGTGTGTCTCTACTCTCAATATCCACTCTGTCGGTGTGCACATAGCCATTTGGCCCAGCCCTGTAACAAGGGTTACTACACATTTGCATAACATGTGCACATGCACAGCTGTTATTGCTTGCAAACAATACTAGAGAGATGGATATTACATGTCTTATGTGCATAGATAGTTACCTAGCTCTTCCAATTTTCTTTGCTATCATGCTTCTAAACTGTCAGATGAATACAATTCACATGTATCCTGTTATTGAGTATTGTAATTGCCAACAGACATAACTAATGTTTGCATAACATAACAGAAATGCTATGTAGAATGGAATACAGATCTACCTAGAATACTGTACATTACATGGTTATTGGCACAGTATCACATAATGCAAATCATATTTGCAAAGTAAGCCCACCTTTGACATGTTCATCTTACTAATACACCATGCATATGTCTACTGTTACAATATATCAACATATACTATCCCCTGTTATAGCACATACTTGTTGGACCAACCCTGACACTAACAGTGGCTGGAAAAGAATTGGTGAATTCCAAGCCTATATATATCATCCCTTGTGGTGTATGAGGAGTTTGCCTTGTGACCTACAGCAGTACACACATAGAATACTACAAGCATTACTACTGCTCAACAATACATCACTACAAGATAGCTATTTCCACTATATGCATTGATTACACTGTAATTATTACAGAACAGGTACTACATACACAGACATACTAAATGTTATACATACCTTCTTGGTAATTGGAGGTGTTATTAACTAGTATTTTAATCTTTTTCGGTTTGTGTTTCAATCTTTTGTTGGTATTTTGTACTGTTCTGCAGGTATATACAGATGGTTTGAATGTGTGACAAGGCATCCTTTTATAGTTAGAGATCAGTAACATGTGCTATCCTGATCACCAATTGGTGTTCCAAAGTAGTTAATTACATGCACATCAGCTGTGCAGCTACTCCATTAGCCAATGCCATGGCAACAGTGGAGTATAATTGAGTACTCCACTTGGGCGTTGTCCCTTTGCCTTGCTTGTGAGGAAGGCAGCCTGGAAGTGTTGTCTGAAATCTAATGCAACAGCTGTATGGAGGCAAACACAAATATATTGTGCGTAATGCCTAGAAGATTTGGTCTAAATGTGAGTACTGCTGTTATATTTTTGAACATTGCTACTTGTGCAGGGTTTGTCTGTACCTAATACTTCTGCATATATTTCAGTCTGGCCAGGATGTTTGACCAGCTCAAGGCTGTATGGCTATGCATATAATGTTAGGGGGTTAAAGTATGCTCACCAGACATCTTTAGTTTGGTGTAAATGTGTATCATACTATGCTGATAACCAGTAATTGGTAACACTTCCTAGTGTAATTACTTTTCAGCCATCTGAAACAGAATTAGTTCAAACAAACCCTGTAACATCAGCAGCTGTTCCATTGTATAACAGCAACTATTTCACATAGGGCCATGTTAGTATGTCTTTGTCCAGGTATGTCAAGGTTTCATCAGATGTCATACATTGGGTGAATAATTGGTTATGGTATGACATTATGTATTGTTGTAATTAGTTTGGGTGTGGGGGAAATGTTGGTGGGTGTACATAGCAGATGCAGGTGTGTAGGAACTGCTTGTATACATATTCTATATGTGGGTGGAGGTTCTTTCCCTATGCGAACACCTATCCCTTAGTGGACTAATACTATGGTAATTGCAGTCTAATTCATTAAGGCACTGTTAAATGCTTCCTGTATAGCATACAGGTAATGTTAGTCCTTGAATCCTTTTGGCAATACATCGGAATGTAATAAAGTTTTGCTAAATGAAAGATGTCTGTATATTTCTGTCATGGATATTTGCAGTCATTGTAGTTGTGTTGGTGACTAAGCCTATTTTCTGCAGCTGTGCATGTTCTCATAACACGAACAGGGCTGATTGTTCATATTCAATCACATTATAGACAACAGTATTGTTCTATTCATTCACTATTCATTCATTTTCCGGACCTAGCAGATAATCACCTGCTTCTCAGTACATTTCCAAAAGGCATAAACATGAATTTTGCTGTGCTAGCAAATACTGGGTCAGAGAGCATCTTGCAATTGCAGAAAGCATACTGCAGTTTGAAAAAGCATCTTATAATTCCATACAGAATTAAGCTGTACATAAAATAGAATGAAATGTGTTAACCCTTTTAGCTTTTAATAAGCACTAAACATATACATTAATACATATTTTTCTAACATTTCCCCCCTGTTAATACTTTTTATTCTATTTTCAAAAGCATAAACAATTGCTTCTTCTCCTAACCTCTTTCTATTCAGAATTTGCAGTTAAGAGAGTCATTCAGTTTAAACTTATGAAAGTGTTTCATTTTTCAGCAGTTCTTCAATTTCAGTACTTTGATATAAAGTCTCAGAAACTGACATGTCTATACAATTTTTGATCAATCTTTTCATGCAGGGAATACCACAACAAACACACACTCCTAATAGGAGTAATCCCACACAAATTGCAATCAGGACGTTCATTAGGATGCTACAAATTCTGGAAAAAGTCCGTCAGTGGGTTTGGGCCTGGCTTGGTCATGGCTGACACTTGCTGAATCACCTCAAGATGGTCGTTTATCTCATGCTGGTTGTCAGGAATATACAAACAGCACTCCTCTTTTATTAAAGCGCACGTACCACCTTTCGCCACTAGGGTGAAGTCAAGAGCCATGTGGTTTTGAAGCACCACAGTTCTCATAGCATTCAGTTCATCAGTCATTAACTCGAGAGCAGAAAAAGTTGCATTACTCATTACTTCAAGAAGTTTGGACAGTTTTCTCAGCTCCCAAATCGATTTCACTGCGCCATATGCAGGGGCTATACCTGCCCACGATATAATAGTGTCACTCAAGTCCATGTGTGTCAGTTTATCTTTGTTTTTCACGGAATTATGATTTCTCCTGCTTCGATTCGTCCCACTGGATTTTCAGGCCTTCTGATTGGATTTCCGGTTTTCCGGTTTTCTTGGTGACCTCTCTGACATTTCGAATTCTTCCCTGAGGCAAAACTGCAGTGTGTCGTATGGTCGGAACCAGGTAACCCAAAAAACAACTGCCGGACCAGTTCTCAGGTAACCATTTGTATGCCTTTTTCCCACAAACAAAATAACAATTCTCTACTTTAGTATTAATATACACTTGCCCTACATGAAACATTTTCTTATCAATAATAGATAGTTGTTTTAAAAGAACAGGATTACGTTGTATCTCATCAATAGTCTTATGGATTGACTCAAGATATGAGTCCTAGTTTGCATCACAGATATAACCTGCATTATTGGCTTTGGTATAACATTTGTAAGGAATAGTCACATTACAATTACTCCATCCTACCTGAACAGTATCATTTTTGTAAAAACATACAATTCCCTTTTGTGTAACAGGCAGGTACAGTGATATTTTGTCTTGTGATTTTACAGTTGTAGTATCAAAAAGCAAATTTTCCCAGGTCTCACTGATCCCTAGGGGGAGAGCAGTCATTAATAATCCCCCTTATGCTGTTGGTATAGCTGTGCAGATCCAGCAATTTGAAACATTAAAAGTTTCAGCATACACATATTTAATTGCTTGGTAAGTGTTAAAGTTCGGATGCCAGTCTATGAATGATTCACGTTTATTCAGTTCAGCTCGTGTGGCTGGAAAAAGGAAAGGCCACAACAAAAAATTAATGTTATCAGTATGGCCAACAGAATGATCATGCAATGCTTCTGAGGTTGTTCAGCATTTCTATTTGCTCCGTATCTGGTCATTTTGTTCTTGTGTAACAGTAACAAGTTTTTTGTCCAGTTCAAAGTTTTTAACCAATTTACAGCATGTCAGATGAATCCAGGATGCTCGCTCTGCGATCATTACTGCAGTGGGTGTTGACAGTAGCACTTGGTACGGCCCTTCCCACTTCGGTGTGGTCCAGTTCCTTCTCTTGATAACTTTCACCCAGACCCACATGCCTGAGACTACTGCTGCTTCTGATGGTCTGGTTTGTTCTTTATCGGAAACAGAATTTAACTGCAAAAGTTGTTTATTACTTAAAAGTCGTCTCATATACTCTGCAAGTGAACTGTCAGCCTCCTGGTCTGCAGGCATGAGAGGTTTCCACTGAGGCATATAATATGCCCTCCCAAACAATATTTCAAAAGGAGTTAACCCCTTTGCATTTGGAACAGTTCTCATGCTCAACAGTGCCAGAGGCAGGCAGTGCACCCAGTTCTTCTGTGTCTTACTAATCAATTTCATAAGTTTGTTTTTCAAAACCCCATTATGCCTCTCTACTAATCCTGCAGATTGGGGGTGGTATGCACAATGGTTCTTTAAGGAAATTCCGAAATATCGACTCAACTGTTGTATGGTTTGATTTACAAAGTGTGTGCAATTGTCACTGTAGATCTTTTCCGGTATGCCAAATCTAGGAATAATTTCTTTAACAAGGACTTTTGCAACAGTAGCTGCATCTGGATTTTTGGTCGGAAAAGCTTCCACCTATTTGGAAAACATATCTATAATGACAAGATAATATTTCTTATTTTCACATTTGTTTAGTTCTATGAAATCCATACAGATAGTATGGAACGGGTACGGTGGTGTTGGGAAACTCCATTGCTTAGACTTCAATGCCTCTTGTGCATGGTGCCTGTTACAAACATGGCATGCTGCACAAAAATTTTTTGTGTAGTTTGTAAATCCATATGCAGTGAACACTCGGTTCACTAACTGTACCATCCCCCCTGTTGAGACATGGCACTGCCCATGACTCAACAAAGCTGCATATCTAAACAAGTTAGACGGCAAAATTGGTTTTCCTTCTTTGGAGATGTACAGCCCTTTCTCAAGAATTGCCCCCCGTTTTGTCCATTTCTATTTTTCTACATTTGTAGTAAGTGCCTGCATTGTTTTTAACATTTCTAAATCTAAAATCTCAGAAGGTTGTAATTCCTCACTCAAAAGAAATACTTCTGAAGCTGAAGCTGCCTGTTTTGCAGCTATATCAGCTCTCGCATTACCTTTTGAAATCCTATCCTGTTGCTTGGTATGAGCTACGCATTTACAAATAGCTACTTTCTGAGGTAACTGAATAGATTCTAACAAATCTAAAATAAATTGCGCATGATTAATCGGTTTACCAGTAGATGTTATCATTCCTCTATTTTTCCACTGTTGTGCAAAAACATGTACAGTAGAAAAAGCGTACTGGCTGTCAGTAAAAATGTTCACACATTTACCCTTTGGCAAGGTACATGCCCTTGTCAAAGCAATCAATTCTGCTGCTTGTGCAGATAAGTTGTGTGGTAAAGACTTCGCTTCTAAAATCTCAGTATCAGAAACTACTGCATACCCCACTAGGTTCCGTCCTATAGGACCCTCCTGCATGAGCCGTCCACGTAATATGTCACCTCGGCATCATCCAAGGGAACATCCGTTAGATCTTTTCTAGGCAATGTCTTTTGCTCAATCTTCTGCTGGCAGCTGTGTGGTGTGCCATCCGCAGGGGTCGGGAGCAAGGTAGACGGGTTTAAAGTTGTACATCGTTCAATTGTCATATGAGGTTGGCTCAAGAGTATAGTCATACAGGAAAGATGTCTAGCAGGAGAAAGATATGCTACTTTTTCTTGCAGTAAAATAATTGCGACTGCATGAGGCACTCTCAATGTGAGAGGGTGGAACAACACTACTGAGGCCGAAGCCTGTACTGCCATTGCAGCTGCAACTACTGCTTGTACACAGTGGGGCAGGGATCGCGCCACTGGGTCCAGCTGTGATGAATAATAAGCTATGGGGCATTGCTTATCCCCATGCTGCTGTGTTAATACTGATGTCATGTAACCTTGTTTACAATCTACAGTTTGGAAAATACGTTTATGATAGTTTGATAATCCTAAAACTAATGAGGATACTATCAGTTGTTTTAGTTTGCAGAAAGCTGATTCTGCTTCTGGTGTCCATTGTAATAAATCTTGTGCTGCCATAGGCTTCTTGTATATCAAGTTGGTCAATGGAGCAGACTCCAAGGCATAGTTTGGAATCCAACTCCGACAGAAATTAGTCGTGCCCAGGAAGGACATCATTTCCTTCTTGGTAGTCGGTTTGGGTGCTTGTAAAATTGCTATTTTTCTATCTTCATCTAATGTTCTGCCTTCTTTGGATATTACATATCCCAGGTATTTAACCTGCTTTCTCCAAAGCTGCAATTTGTTTTTGTTTACTTTATGTCTTTGAGTGGCTAAAAATTGTAGTAATGCTATGGTATCTTCTCTACATTCTTGCTGGGTGGGGGCTGCCAGCAGGATGTCATCTACATAAAGTAAAATTTGGCTGCCTCTTGGTGGGCTAAATCCTGCCAAGTTGCTTGCCATCTCTTGTGCAAATATTGTTGGGCTTTCACAATACCCCTGTGGTAATCAAGTGCATGTATACCTTTTCCCCTGAAATGTGAATGCAAACCATTGTTGGCTGTCAGGGTGTATCGGTATAGAAAAGAACGCATTGCTAATATCTACCACAGAGAAATACTTCTGTTGAGACTTCAAATCATTCAATAGAGTGTGTGGATCTGGCACCGTAGGTGCTCTAGGTATTACTGCATCATTTACAGCTTGTAAGTCTTGGACCATACGCCATTCTCCGTTTGCTTTCCTAACAGGAAATAAGGGTGTGTTACATGGTGAATCTGGAGATTCTACCAGTACTCCTTCCTTAAGTAAAGCTGCTATTATAGGTTTGATTCCTATTTCTGCATCCTTCCTTAAGGGATATGGTCTCTTTTGAGGTCTGAATGCTGATTTTGGCGTAATAGTAACTGGTCCTGTTGTATGAATTAGTCCTACATCTGATTTCCCTGTTGACCAGAGAGTTTCTGGTATGCTTCGTAAAGCTTTTTCTTCCTCTTCTAGTAAGAGTGCTAATCAGCTGTCCTCGCTAGACTGCAAGTGTACAGCTGGGTGTGTCTGCGTTATCCAATTTAACTTCTGTTTTTGTATTCCCTGTTCTGACAATTCTAACTCTATTTGTTTCTCCCACTTTGTGACTTTTTCTCAAAGATCTGCCCATTTCACATTCTTGTCTTTGGTTAAACTGACGTGGTAATCGATTAGATTTATAGAGTGCAAAGAATTCCTGGGGCAATGAACAGCTAACTACACTGTTCCCTTCTGTGTCCCAGTACAGATTACATAATACTAATCTGTTTGCATGGTTTCTAAACAGTTCTTGCTCATATTCTTTATCAGGTCCTGGTGTGCTACAATAATACAGAGTACAGTGCAACAAGTGCTGTTTATCAGTGTTAAGGGAGGGGGACTTACTGATGGCTACGTTCATCAGTTCTTCGGTTACTGCCCCTGGGCCAGTTGTAACTAAGTCCTGGCTGTACCAATAAAATGTTTCACCCTCCGGTCGCACCACAAAAGTATTCATTTGTCGCTGTGTTCCATACCCTGCATAGTCGGTACTATTGCTATGCCAAATATCTGCATAAGATCTCTGCCCAATAGTTTCGCTGGGCATTTTGCAGAAACAACAATTTTGCTTTTCTGGGTCCTCCCTAAAACAGGGTCAGTTATTGCTATGTTATGGGAGAGTGGCTCCCGATACAGCTGTCCATTAGCTGCTTTTACTAATATGTAAACAAGTGATTCTGAATTTTCTGGTAGTTTGGAAGGATGTGTCAGGGTTCGTGAAGCCCCTGAGTCACACAGGAATTTAACTTCCCTCCCCTCTACCAGAAGTGTAAATTCCGGTTTTGTGTCTGCTAAATAGAGCTCTAGGCTCAATAATGCCAAGTCCAAAATTTCACTTTCTTCACCATCGGTGATTTTTTGGACTTCCTCTATTTCTTCTATCACACTCTACTCCCTCTATTACATTTGCATTTGTCTTTTCTTGGTTATTCCCTTCTAGTGATTCTTGACTATCATATAGTCAGTCCTCACCCTCCTTATCTTCCATGGCTGCCTTCTTGTTTTGCTTGCAATCCCTTGCTAAATGTCCCTTTTTTCTGCATTTAAAACATTCACCCCTTTTCTTTCTCTCTTCAAACTCTTCTGATCGTTTATCAGATTGTTTGTTTCCCTGGGCATTTTTCTTGCCGTTTTTTTCCGGACTGTACTACATAAACTTCTGCTCTGTCTTCTACAGCAAATACTTGGGCTTTCTTTTTCTTTTTACTGTTAAAATGCCTTTCGGCATGCCTAGCATATTCAAGTAGTGACTTTAATCTACTTGTACGATGGTCTACCATGTGCTTTGTAATAAAGCTGCTTATAGGCAAAATACTGCCTTTCAAAAATGCATTCTTTAATTGCTGCTCATATGGGGAATCATGTGTTTGATCTTCAGGTACCTGCATTCCACAATGGTTATTAAAACACTCTAATAGTCTAGCATAATATCTGTCAACAGTTTCACCTTCCTGTTGGATGCATTGATTAATGCAAGTCCAGTCTGCCCTAGGCTTCCATTTCTCAGAGATTCGGTCTGTTAGACCTTTCACTCTGTTATCCAGTTCTGCGTTGCTATGTGGGAGTGGCTTGTGTTCTGCGTCACGGGGATTCCAGTTGCCACTGATCATGTGCCATTCTGGACCCACGATCTGTCGGACTACTTTTTCTACTTCTTCTCCATTTAAATGATAGCTTAATCTCATGCCCTGTAAGTCTTCTAAGAATTTTCTAAAATTAAATTTTGCTTGGGGAATTCCCTCTGTGGCTTTCCGGATGTCTTCCGCTGTCCACGGTCTATATACTAGGAGAGTTGGGTCCTGTCCTGCCTGCGGATTTGGTACTTCTATGAGTGGATATATCTCTTCTTCACTCATAGCGCGTGAATTTTTGTTTATTTCATATAACTCAATATTTCCTCTTAAGTTACGTGTTCAAGACCTAGTCTCGATGGGATCTCTAACATACGGTCTTGGCTTTGCGGTAACAGCCGGGTATAGCGGAGGTGGACCAGCTTGTCCACCAATTACCAAATTATTGTCTTCTTTATCTAGAAACATAGCTTTTGAATTATTACTTTTTTGCTCCCTACGGTTTGCTTCCTCAATCCCCCTGTGTGTTTGAGGAACCCCCAAATGACGTTGCTTTTTTACCTGACCTTTTGCGTCAGCTTTAAGCTGTTTGACAAGTTTAATAAGCAAGGATTTTTCTAATTTGCTATTAAATTCATAGTTATTAACCCATTTTGTATAGTATCTAATATTGTCGGCACGCTATGATTGCATATATTTTGCGTCTTCGGTTAGCGGTGGGTTTGGGAACTTTTTGTGCACTTATTACCCATATTGTTCTGATTGTTAAAAAATGTTACGTAACCCTTCTTATTTCCACATGGTACCACGATTTTCTGTTTCACAGTTTATCTGGAATAACTGTTTTACCTGTTCTGTTTCCCTGATCTATGACAAGACTGCAATCTTTCTGTCCCTGACTTGTACAAAACAAATCTCCTGACAGATATTTTCAATCAAGTCCCTGATCTAAAACAGAAAAAAGGTAAATCTCACCTTACCTGAGCCTCCGTGATTGACCGTCTCTGATTCGTATACCGACTCGTCCTCCAGTCGTAGATCAGAAAAGTGGCTGGCCTCTTTTGAACGACAATTCAGTTGGAGGTCTTTCAAAGCAGAAGAGCCAATGTGGTTTCTTCCCCGTACGGTTTCATGCCACCTGGCCCATCTGACCTGAGGCGAAGTGAGAGTTTCCGGTCCGAAGGACCAATCTGTCAAAGGAAAAATAACTTCAAAATGATCAACACACGGCAGGTTCAGATTAAGACACTTTAATCTTGCAGCAAGGAGACAAAAACGTGCTAATACAGAGTTTGTCTAACTAAAATCAGGAAGTGAAACTATTTTTATACATTTCTTACAAGGTATTGCCTACTAAGCTGACATAATAAATCATAAGTTCTTTCAATATTATTTCACATAGCTGTTTGTCCATTTCTGATGGGAGTCATCATCCACGGTTCTAGTGCATAGCCAACATCCTCCACCAGATGGCCATATGGGATGTCCCCCCTGGCAAATACCTGATACAGCTGTGAGGCATGCCAGATATGGCAGTCGTGATAGCTTCCAGGGCTGCCAGCACACACATCCATGATGATGCCCTGGGCATTGCACATGACCTGGCAGTTGATGGAGGGGTATCCCTTGCGGTTTATGTAGCACCTACCCAGCTCACCGGGTGGTGACTTGATGTGTATGTACGTGCAGTCTATTGCACCCAGTACCTCCTGGTATTCTGCCACACGGTGGAAGAGACGCATATTGCTGGCCAACTCCTCCTGCATTCAGGGGAAGTATATGTGCTCATTGGCATGTGATAACATGGCATCCAGGAACTGGTGAAGTACCCTGGATTCTGATACCTGTGAGATCCCCATGATATCCCCAGTTGGCCTTTGAAAGGTACCTGTGGCTAGTATTCTCAGGCTTACACATACCTTCGTATCCACTGGGATGGATTCCCCTCTGTTTATTCTGGCTCTGAGGCATGGCTGGCACAGCTCCACAAGTTGCTGTAGGGTGTCCCTGTCCACCATGTAATGCTCTACTATCTCCAGATCATGTAGCCCTGGTAGGTTACCCTGGGTCTGAACACTCTTCTCCTCCTCTGGTGCCTGAGGTGGTTGTCAGCATCATCCTCCACACTACCTTCAGTCTCCAACACATGCTGGTGGATCAAAACTATGGCAGCCCCTAACATGTACATATTAAAAGTTCCCCGTATGTATACACCAATGGTGCAGAGTGTATGGGAATACACAAGTGTGTGTGAGGTGCTTTCACACTTTATACTATTGTGCTATGGATGCTGCTGATGTCATTGGCTGTGTATAAGCAATTCCAGCTGCAGGGTATCTTAATTCTGGGTTTTACAGTGAGTACTGCAAGTGTGGGGCCTGTAGTGTGGAGTTATGCTTGCTTTCCTTGATTAATCTATTGCCCTTTAATTCACTTTTAAACCTGGATCCCTTCTCATTGTCAGGCATGCATCCACCTGCCAACATTCCTGTTATGTACTTTCCCTACCCAGTCATGTGTTGCAAAATGTGTTTTGTAGCTGATATAATGCAATTCTGCTTTGTTCTGCTGTGACAATTTACTGTTTTCTTTGCAGTACAGATTCTCCTCTTTCCTGTTCTGCAGGTAGTTGCTTGCAGCCTTGTTAGCTGTTGTCAATGGCCCACTGTAGGTTCCTAGGTGTTAATTAGTCATTTGTACTCCAATTTCCCTGCAGCATTTCCTTATTTATTTCCTATATCCTTCCTGTTTCAGCTCCAGTGCGCACCGTGAAAACCCGTTTACTGAGTTTAAGAGCGTTTTAATCTCTGTTCACATGCATACTCGATTACCTTGTGTGCTCTCGGCTAAGCAAAGCTAAACCCAGTTCAACACACCCCTTTCCTGCAGCTTTGCTTAGCTATGGGCAAACCGGATTAGCAATGCTCCAATGTGCTTACAGCAAAAGTGACACACCCCTCTCTTGATGTCATCTTTATCTCATGGGCACACCTCGGTGTTATAACGCTACACTGTGAGGTGCATCCTTACACCAGCGGGGAATCTGTGATTCACTATAACTTCTCTCATTTGCATGGAATTGCCTACTAATTCCTAGATACCGCTCATAACACTGATGCAGCCTCTTAGCAACCCTTGCACCATGGTATGGTGTAACATGCCTGCCATTGACTATTATGGGGAAATCATGATATGTGTTGCATTGCAGTTTTATTCTATATTTTTCTATTTTCCTTGCAATCCCGTTTGCGCATCGCTCCCCTATGCTTAAACTTCCCAATAGTGCAAAATAAAATTTAAATGTTATTTTTATATTTTGTATATGCTTTTGTATGCCAGTGGCTATATATTTAGCCATTGGCATATATTAACAATGTAATATGTGTTTGGCCAGCTGTCATTACTCCGATTTTATGTTTGCAGTTATGTAAACCGTTTTTTTATGGTTTACATTTATGCTTGCTTACACTATGCCTGCACTGCTTCCTGGATCACTAAATACCTTCATTTGCTTGCTACACTGCTGCAAATGGGGTAATTAGCATACAGGGGCTGGGAGTTTTGCTGGCGTTGCGTACACAGGTAGTGCACATTGAAACAGTTCGTACCTGGATCGCACGCCAGCCATATTTGGTGTTGGAATGCCAATGCTATGCCTGCACCTGGCGCAAGCTTCATGAATCCCGTGGACAGTCATTAGTTATTGCTAAAATAGCTATTGCAATGGACAGTTGTACATGATTTAAAATTTTAACTCAGGATTTATTTTGAGATCTGTTATATTACTTTTTGTTATTTATAATTGCAACCTATTTAATTGCTTGTTGTCTGTTAATTTAATACTGCTGTGAGTTGTTTATTTCTTGTTTTAACTTTGTGCTGTTTCATATTGTTTATCTTAAGCATTTTTCTTAATTCAGAACTTTTTCATCTGTTGCTGCTGTATAATTATTTTGGTTTATATTCTGTTTATTCATTGTTCATTTCCTTTTTTTTCAATAATAATTCTTTATTTTATTTTTTCCAAACAACTAATACAGTACTACCAACTACTTACAATATGTACATGAATGCTTCCAACAGTTACATAGAATCATTATACATACCTATACACTTCTAAAAAAAAAAATAATGAAGAAAAAAGAACTAGTAACCATATAAGACTTATCTCAATAAAATTCAACAGTTATTCAGTTTTTCCCAGCGAATAGTGGAATGGAACTTTAAGCTAATACAATGTTAAAGATTTGTTCCCATATTTTTGTATTGTTTACATTTTTCTTATGATCACTAATTAGAAATTTATGTGCTAGAATATGTTTGGTGGCTACTATCTTGAAATTTTGCCATGATGTCTGTAAAGGGTTCAACCAATTGGAAGCTATATATAACTTCATCAACAAAAAAATATTGACTAGTATAATTCTGGGTTCTTTCCAAGTTGGGTGGTGGAATATGTAAAATCGTAAATTCCCAGGAGAGTGTGGAATGTTGATATCCCATTTTTGTAGTTGAAGTTTCAAGGAATTCCAGAGTTTGAAAATACATTTACAACTCCAAAACATATGTAGGAGGTCGGCTGTTTGATCTATACAATATGGGCATTTTGGTGAGTTCTTTGAGTTAAATTTGTGTAGAGGAGACGCGATAATACGCGTTATTAAATATCATCAATTGGGTAAATAATAGCTTCTGAAGGGACACAGATTTTATGGTTAAGTGAATTGCTTTTAGTATTTTACTTTCTTCAATTGTCAACAATTTCTCTCCAGTATTTGGAAATTAATATTTGATTATTATATTTTATTTCTTTAATCAAACCATATGCTGCAGTTATATATTTACATTCCTGTGTAAGGGTTTGCCATAAGTTCAGACACATGTTTAAATCTTCTTCTTTAATTATGTCATTCCCTTTACTAAGGTAACTTATTGATAGGTCTTTTAATTGTCTTATTATAATTAGATACGATTTGGGGAGATTCAACTCTTCTAAAATATTGTGAATCGGGATACCTAAAAAAGGATATAAATCAAGTAGGGTTAAATTAATTATAAGTGGGAATTTCTTAAGGTCTATCAGCTGGTTACCAATTTTCAGATTTGGATTTTTGTGAAATGGTTGAAGAATTATCATACTTTGCAAAAGATTTAATGAGTTAAAGAGATTTTGTACTGAAACTATATATATATTGATATGTTCCAACACAAAGTACACTTTAAGAGTATTTTTGTTTAAAAAAGGTAATGCCTTGCAGTTAATATCCAATTGCGTGGCGTGTTTATGATTAAGAACCAGCCATTTGGGAACCCATTTCGAGTTACACCCATCAAAGTTAATTATTCTTATAAGTCTATTGGTGTTTATTATTAAATAATATGTTTCGAAATTAGGTAGATCCAACCCTCCCCTATTTTTTGGAGCCATCAATTTATCATACGATATCCTAACTTTTCTAGGTTCCCATAGAAATCTAGCTAGTTCTGTATGAAGCTGTTTGAAGAATTTTTTGGAGATTTGAACTTGTGATGCTCTAAAAATATATAGTAATCTAGGAAGTATATTCATTTTAATAATTGAAGTCTTCGCCATTATTGGTAATTTCAGATTATCCCATCTTTTCAAGTCAGATACTATCTGCTCCCAAATAACCTTAACATTATTGAGATAAAAATCTCTGTTGTCTGTTGAGAAAACCACTCCTAAGTATTTTATTTTTCTTCTGATTTTACCTGCCCTACTAATGGTAATAGTGAAAAGGTGTAGGTGTCTTTAATGGGAATATCTTAGTTTTTTAAATTTAATTTATAATTGGAAATTTTGCAAATTCTTCTACTGCCTTTAATATTTTATTAGTATCCAAACAGGTGTTGTGCAATAAATACTCACATCATCTGCAAAAGCAGCCATTGTGATCTTCGCACCATAGATCCTTGGAGCATTATGATAGATATTTTGTTTAATGTGCAAAATAGAGGTTCCAAATACAAATTGAATAACAAGGGAGATAAAGGACAGCCTTGACGTGTACCATTTTTAATTTGAATTCTTTTGAAAGATTCCTGTTAATGACTAGATTTGTATAAGGATTGGTATATAATTTTTTAAAGTTGAAGTGAATTCTTATGTATGTTAAAACATGTTAAAATGTCAAATAAATATTCTAAGTTCACTCTGTCAAATGCTTTTTGTGCATCAATTATAAGTGCGTAAAGATTATGGTTTTTATGGGTGGCATGAGAAATCATTGTATGCAGTGTTAATGTATTATCTATAGTTTGTCTGCTATTTATAAAACAGCGTTGTTCATCAGATATTATAGGGTTAATTACCATTTTCAACCTGTTAGCCAAAATCGATGTCATAATTTTCATATCTATGTTTAAAAGTGAGATGGGTCTATAATTATCCGGGTTTTGTCGATCAGTATTTTCTTTTGGTATGAGAATAGTTTTCGATGCATTAAAGTGTGGGTCAGTAATTTTATTGTTAATAATATAGTTAAAGACCACTGACAGTATTTTCCCAGAATATCACTAAAAGTTTTATAAAATTCTGTAGTCAAACCATCCGTCCCGGAGCTTTGTATGGCTTCAATTTCTTGATAACATCAGTTATTTCCTCTGAAGAAATAGGTTTAATCAGGTTCATATGAAGCTCATCATTAATCTTTGGAAATATAATTTTCTGAAGAAAATCATTATTATTCTTATTTGGATTTACATCCTGTTGTTCATCATATAGTTCTGAAAATATTAGTTCAAAAACCTTTATGATATCTTCCGTATTGGTGTATGTTTTATTGTTGAAGTATATTTCAGGGATTTGGGAAGGTGACTTCGATTGATTAATAATACGTGCTAGTGCTTTTGACGGTGTCTGTATGTGATTAGCGTATTTTACCAGCATTTTCTGTTCATGGAATGATAATTTACTGTTTTGTAATAAAAAAAGTTTCTTCTGACAATTTAATAATTCCATTTCGGTTTGTTTACTATAATTTCTAATTAATTCCTGATCTAATAATTCAATTTTTGATTCCAAGTCATGCATATCTTTCACTTGTAATTTCTTGTAGAAAGTAGCTTGTTGGATAAACATTCCTCTAATTTGCACTTTGATAGTTGCCCATTCTATGTCTGATGGATGTCGGTTTTCTAAAAGCTTATTTAATAATTGATTAAAAAACTCCTGAGCTTCTTTTAATACATCCTCTTTATGCAATAGATATGGATTTAATGTCCAATTATAACCCCTAGCATGCAATTTATGACAAGTATCTTTCTTAAAGGTTAATGTGATCCTGGAGTGATCCGACAAATAACGAGCTTGTATGTATATATAGGGATCAAAACACATTAGTGTATCTGATATTAAAAAGAAATTGATCCTGGACCACATTTTATGACAGCTCGAATAAAATGTGAAGTTATTTGGATTCATTTGGTCCTTATTATATTTAAATGGATCATAAAGTTTAAAATCTGCTTTAAGTTCCTGCAGTGCTATCACTGCCTGATTATTATAAGATCTATGGGGACTTGTTTTATCTAGTTTAGGGTCTTGGCATGTATTCCAGTCACCTCCTATTATTATATAATAATTGTTATATTGGTTTAAAATAAAGTAAAGTGATGTTATGAAGGTTTGCTGATTGGTACATGGGGCATATATATTAAGAAGAATCACCGGTTTATCGAAATTTTGTTATAAAATTACATAACACCATCTTCCTTCTTTATCCATTTTAAAATCTAAAATTCTCTCTTGAACTGAGTTTTGATGATTATTGCTACACCTGCACTATTAGTTGTCCCTTCCAAGCTATTACCCCTGATCCATTTTTTATTTTTAATGGCAGTCCATTGATCATTAGCCAAGTGGGTTTCTTGTAACAATATAAATTGTGCTTTTGACTGAAGAAGTAAATGAAAAAATAGTTTCCTTTTTTTCAGATTCTGGAAACCTTTAACATTCCATGAGTCTATTATCCACATAAAAATACTTTTAAAATGTTAGTGTATATGTTGAATTTGAAAAACGATACTAGATTCCGTATAATATCAGATTTTGAAATATCTGGAAGCAAACTAAATGCCCCATCCCTAACCAGTGCCTATCCACTATTCTCCTGGACCAGGACAAACATAGGTTTTTAACACTGTTTATACTTCTATTGGTATACATCAATCCTAAATGACTATTATATAATAACACCCTAACAAGATATACAAAACCTATGATAACTACAACTAACCCTACAAAAACTAACCTACACATTCCCCATTAAACACTAGTACCTATCTACAGCTCTTGAACATATTAGTTAGTTAACACACTGTTATGTCTTACATACCAATTTCTTATTCTACCCTGTAATGATTTACATACATTATTAATTAAATAATTGGTTATATTATCCTAGAATAACTAACTGTCTTATCTAACTTTGCCTAGGTAAGTATAACATGTTAACAGCAGCATTGATAAAAACAACATCAGTAACATTTTTTTTCACCATTAATGTATTAATACTGTAAGAAATATATAGCTAACATAATGCACAGAATCTCTAGAACCACATAAATTATATATCCTTCCATTCCCTTAGGAATAGGAGAGTGAATTATACATGTTAACACATATAGATTATCATAGCATTAATAAGGAGAAAGTTTTTTTTTTTTTTTTTTTTTTGTAGTAACATAAACAATATAACAGTCATTTCAAAGGCAGAAAAGCAAAAATATCAATAGTATATAATTATAACTGCATTTCTATCTTCAGGCACACTATCTAGATCCAAAATAGAATAACTGTAGTAACTTTATATTGTTTCTAACATTGTAGTTAAATTACTCTATTTAACCATATGTTACAGCCCAGTTTAAATCCTTACCTGAATAAGCTGACATTTCTTTATACAAAATAAAAGTCAAACCTCTCTAAAATAGTCCAGGAGCCTGTTTTGCCATTCTAAAAGCTTCCTGGCTCCACAGAGCTCTGGCTACTTCCTGGTATAAAAATCTTGATTTTGAGTTCTCGAAGGGGACCCGTTATGTGGACAGATTTCGAAGTGCCACAACAAAGCTACCCTCTGGAGCATTTCTAGGACTTCCTGTTGACTCACTGACACACACAGTTCATCAAGGCTGCAGGAGTTCATGAAATCTTTAGATTTAAGCTGGACCTGTAAGAAAATACTGGTTAATGATTAAACAGGGGCCTGGTGAGAAAAAAAGAAGCAAACAAAGGATTTTGAAGCCTTGAGGTATAATAGCCATGGAATCCCAGAATCTGTATTGCTGTACACAGACTGAATGTTCCAGTTAAGCTTCTGAAGTTGGAAGGCATTTAAAAGTCTTCAAAAAGGTGAGTTTTGCTTCCTTTTTTGTAGAAACAGAATATTTGGCTCCATCAAATGTAAAGATTAATGTACTTGGATACTTCATCTGGAATTTTATATTTTTATCAATAAGAAATTTGCAGTAAGGGGCTAATGCTTGTCTGGCTTGTCTGATTTGCATTGGTAGATCTTGACCCATAGAAACTCTGTTATTTTGCCACATTACAAAACCTCCTTTCTTTTCATAGTTAGAATTATTTTATTTACATCCTGGTAATTCAGAATTTTGACATAAACCGGTCTAGGAATATTTGATGCTTGTGATTCCCTGAGAGCTCTGTGTGCTCTTTCTATGACTATTTGCTTAGCCATACCCGAGTCCTCGAACAATATTTCCAGTATCTGTGTAATGGTAGGCATTAGATCATTATATTGAATATTTTCCGGGATTCCTCTAATAATTATGTTGTTTCTTCTGGATCTTGCCTCTAAATCCAGGATCTTGGTCTGCATAGTTTGAATGTCCAGGTCATGAATATCTGTTTTTGTAAGAAATGTTATTCTGTCCTCATTATCAGATATTCTAGCCTCAGATTTATCTATTCTGTCGAGAATTTGACTGCATGTGGCATTAAAAGCAAGTATCTGGTTTGAAAGTGCATTTAAAGATTCTTGTATGGGTAACAGTGCTGTTTTAATGTCCTCCATGTTAGCTAGCTGATCCGTTGGTTTGTTCCTCCTGTTTTTAAAAGATCTTGTGGTTTTACAGTTTTCTGTCTTTAAATGTAGAGTCTTTCTCTGGTGACATCAGCATTGATAATTTAGTTTTAGTTGTTGTTGTGTCCATATTTTTGTCCAGTTTTGACATCTTGAAACAGAAATCAGATAGATCCTTTGTTTATAGCTCTATTCAGAGTCAGGCAGACAATCAGCTTTAATCCTGTGAAATTAATTAGTTTTTCCTTCGTTCTTTTGATTCTCAGTCGTAGTTTGGTTGTAGTAGAATAGTTATATCCGGTAATTAATGCAAAAAGACTTGTAGTATATCCTCAGGGTTACTTATTCTTGCGAGTAACTGGAGAGCTGTAGATGTACAGTGTCTACAGAAAGGCGGCCATCTTTGTCTCCTCATTGTTCATTTCCATGTTGTTGTGAAGTACTTTAGAAAAGCATTGTAATAAATTAGAACTGCCAACAAATGAGTGTGAAAAATAATTCACTTGTAGATTTACTGTTGCGTTATTTCTTTGAATGTTGCTTGCAACAGCCAGTGGAGCCTGTTTTTTTTTTTTTTAATTTGATGACATGGCCAACACCCCTAACTGGCAAAAAGCTGAAAGAAGAAGGAGAAGTTGATGACATGGCCAACATCATTGTCACAAGACATTGGGAAGATATTTAGTGTTGCAGAAAGCAAAACAGTAAAAAAAGTGTCTGTGCGACATAAAACAACTTGAAATTTGCTTTTTTTCCCCAGTATTCTTCATCATAGCAATGTCTTGTGGAAGTCTGATAAGCAGAACCACAAACTTTCTCTCTCTGTCTCTCTCTCTCTCTAGATGTTGATCGTGTTTCACTGTTGCAGTCATTACGCTTGGGTTATCCTGCTGGCAGGCTACCCTCGGTCGGCCAGAATTCCAAAGTCTAGGTCCGGCGTCGGTTGCTGTTGCCTCTTCCCTGATGTCAGTGCACCTGGGGTATAAAAGATGCAACCGACGCCATCTTCTTCAGTCTTTCTTGCCGCACGGTGCCCGAAGCAAAAGCATTTTAAAGTGCCAGTCGGCCGACTCCTGAGATTTTCAAATCCGAATTTCAGAACCGAAGTCTTCATTAAAGCTAAGTACCCAGTTGGGGAAACTTTTTTCTTGCTCCAGACCGACGTCAGAAAAAGTTAACAATTGTATTTCTTGTTTGAAGCAAATACCTCGTAAGGATTTTCATTCTTACTGTATTCCTTGCCTAGGCCCTGATCACAACATTGCTAGCTGTCGGTTTTGTGCTAGATTTAACCAAAGCGCTATTAAGCGTCGGTTCGATTTTGCATTTCATTACTTTGGCTGAAGATTTAATTATATAATGCTGTCGGAACAGCCGATGACTGGAGTTTACAAAAAACGCAAGGACAAGGAAAAGGATAAGCAGCAGAGGTCCAAAACAGACGATGAAGCCTCTGCTAGGCCAGTCACCGGTTCTCAGTGAGGTGCTTTCGCAGCCCCTGGCGCCCACTACCTCAGAGACACAGGCCGCTTCCGACTCCCACGTGGAGCCGACTGGGCCTCTGGATACAGAAGGTATTGGACACTTGGAAATCATTCCCTCAGATGGGTATGGAGCCGCTGAGCAGGCATCGGCTTCTGAGGGTGTCTTCACCTACACAACTATATATTAAGCCAGCTTCAGCTTCAAAGACAAAGACTAAAGCAGTTCTAAAGACAAAGAAACAAATACAGCATTCTCCTACTCATTCTACCATGCCTAAAAAACAGATGCTCAAAATGGCCAAAGACCTAATTTCTTTGATCAGGGGCTCCCATCCCCCACCTGATAAGAGGCCTAGACAAGAGACAGACTATTATTTTTCTGATCAGGTTTCTGTTTCCTCTGATTCCTCTTCGGAACAGGATTATTCCATGCTTCCCTATGAGGGTTCTGATGCAGAAGAATCCATTCCTTCAGCCTCTCCTCCTGGGGATTATTATTTTGGGGAAACCCTGCATACCATGAGGGAGCATTTCCACTGGGAGAGCCAAGATTATTCTGAATCTAAGAAAAGGCTCAGAGACTTTCTGCTACTTCCTCAGCACAGACCCCTTGCTATTCCACTTGTTTTAGACATTGTAGATGATGTATTTTCAGAGTCCAGCCTGTCCCCTGACTCTTTACCCCTGCACCTGCTAAGTCAGACAGATACTACAGGGTAGCGGATTCTCATAAATTCCTATATAAAAACCCTGCTGCTGATCCAGAAACTATATCTCAGGGTCCCAAAGGGGTTAAAGCCTCCACTGCAAAAAACCCTGTCCCCTCTGATAGGGTTTCCAGGGCTCTAGACAGATGGGGGAAGAAAGTATACACTTCTGCTACCTTGGCTATAAGGGCTTTAAATTGTCAGTTTCATATGCTTAAATATCAGCAGTATTTAATGACACTGCTTAAACAGAAATTGTTGACAAATACAGTCCCAATGACTTTCCTCTGCCAGATCCAAGCACTTTTCTTTTGGCAGCCCCCTTAGGGGGAAATCTAGAACTTTTTTCATCAAATTTGCAAATAATTACCCAAGATAAATGGGTCCTGAACATAGTGTCCCAAGGCTACAGGTTCCATTTTCACACTCTACCAAGGTCAAAAGGTATGCCAGACCTGCCACACACTCAATGGGCAGAGGCGCAAAAACTAATTACAGCCCTCATGGACATGAGGGCCATTCAGCAAGTACCACAACAAGAGCAGGGGCAAGGATTTTACTCCAGACTTTTCCTAGTACCCAGGAAGGACAGAACCTGGAGGCCAATACTGGACCTGTCTATTCTAAATACGTTTCTGGAAGTTCCAAAATTCAAGATGTTGACTCTACAGCAGCTATTGCCCATGCTGGGCAAGGAGGCTTGGCTCGGAACTTTGGACCTAAAAGAGGCATACCTGCATGTCCCAATCAGACAATCTTGCAGAAGATACCTCAGATTCATAGCTGGCTCAATGCATTACCAATTCTCTGCACTGCCCTTTGGCTTATCTACTGTGCCCAGGGTCTTCACAAGGTGCCTGGCACCAGTAATTGCATTTTGCAGACAAAAGAGGAATTCAAATATATCCCTACTTGGACGACTGCCTAATTCAAGCAGTGAACAAAGACATTCTTCTAAAGCATCTGGCATTTGTAAAAAGATTACTAACTGGCCTAGGGTATACAGTAAATGAAAAGAAATCAAAACTAGTGCCCTCTCAAGAGATAATATTCCTGGGTGCAAGCTTAAATACAACTGCCCAGATGGCTTATCTCACACCAGACAAACAAAATCAACTGACTTCTTACTTCAAGAAATTGGCAACAAAAAACCACTTATCTGCAAGGAAAATCCTGCAAGCCTTGGGTTTCATGGCATCCTGCATTCTACTAATTCCATATGCCAGACTGCATATGAGGAAACTACAATGGTATCTAAAAAGTGTTTGGACTCAGCATTGCCACAGCCTGGAGACAGTAATTGCACTCATTCCCTGCCTGCAACAGGAGTTTCGATGGTGGGCAGAAGCCTGTCACCACAACAAGGGTCTGCCATTCAGTTTACCCACAGCCAGACAGACACTGACAACAGATGCATCAAATTATGCCTGTGGGGCCCATATGGCAGGAAAATGTATTCAGGGCACATGACCTGCAAACCAGATGCATCTTTACATCAATCAAAAAGAGATGCTAGCTGTTCAAAATGCCCTGACAGCCTTCAAGGACCTGCTTCATCCAGGACAACTACAGATAAAGACAGACAATACTATGGTAATGTGGTACATAAACAAACAGGGAGGTACACATTCCTACCCTCTCTGCAGACAAGCAATGACCTTATGGGACACAGCATTGGCTTTTCAAATTCACCTGCAAGCACAGTTCCTGCCAGGAAAAGCAAATACTCTGGCAGACGACCTAAGCAAAAACCTCATGGATCCCCAGGAATGGAAACTGGATCCACAAGTCTTCAGCATGATAATAAGGAAATGGGGATGCCCAGATATAAATCTATTTGCCTACCCCCACAACTGCCAATTGCAGAGATTCTGCACAAGGATTTATCACAAGCAAGCATGGAAAGTGGATGCCCTATCCTTCAGCTGGAAAAATCTAACAGTATATGCCTTTCCTCCACTGCCTCTCCTTCCCAGGGTACTCCTGAAGGTCAGACAAGAGAAGCCAAAAATTATACTGATTGCACCAGACTGGCCACGCCAGCACTGGTACCCAGTCCTAAAGAGCTTGTCTCAAGGTCCAGCATGGATATTGCCTCAAACTCCTCACTTGCTGACCCAACAAAACAATCAGATCCTGCACAGCCAACTCAGGACCTTAAATCTGTCAGTATGGCAGATAATGTAACCACTCAGAACACTCCTCTTTCAAAAACTGTTATGGATGTTATCTTGGAGGCCAGGAGGCCCAGTACCAGAAAATCTTATGCAGAAAAATGGAAGAGATTCTGTGCTTGGAACCAGGAACAAGACATTGACACGTGTGTACCAAATATACCTCAGATTTTACAATACCTAACTGAGATGCTGAACAAAGGCCTTTCTTTCTCATCAATTAAGATTCATGCCTCTGCCATTTCAGCCCATTACAATACGGAACCACCTATCTTTTCTCATTTAATAAGGCAGTACCTCAGAGGGGCCAAAACATTAGGCCTCCAAGGAGAGCACCAATTCCAGCCTGGGACCTAAATTATGTATTGGAAAAACTCACACTGCCTCCTTTCGAGCCAGCTTCAACAACAGGTATAAATTTTTTATCCTGAAAAACAGCTCTACTCCTAGCAATAACCTCAGCAAGGCGAGTCTCGGAGTTACAAGCACTCATGGCTGTGGAACCTTTTATCATTTTTCATCCAGACAGGGTTTCTCTGAGGACAAACCCTACATTCATGCCTAAGGTGGTATCCAGTGTGGCCCTCAACCAAACCATTCACTTGCCTACCACAGAACAAGGGTGAGAAAATTCTGCATTCTTTGGACATACACAGGCAGTTACATTTCTACTTGGACAGAACTAAAGCTTTCAGAAAAACTGAGCAACTTTTAGTGTCATATGCTGCAGGATCACAAGGAAAGGCTATCTCAAAATGGACTATTTCTAAATGGATAGGCCATTGCATCTGTTTCTGCTATTTTCAACATGGCAAATCAGTGCCTAAGGGCATTAGGCCTCATTCCACCAGAGGAGCAGCCACTTCAGCAGCCTTCCTCAGAGGAGTACCGACCAAATATATCTTAGAGGCTGCAACTTGGAGTTCAGTGCACACTTTCACAAAGCACTACCACTTACCTCTTTACTCTAAGTCCAGAGCAGGCTTTGCCACAGCAGTTCTGCAGGGCCTCATAGCCTCTCCTAATCTTTTATAGCCCAGCTGCCCATCCTCAGCTTTGGGATTCAACCCAAGAGTAATGACTGCAACAGTGAAACACGATGAACATAGTACAGTTGTGTACCTACCATAAATGTAGATGTTCGAGCGTATTCACTGTTGCAGTCCAGGTTACCCACCCACCATCCCTCTTCTCTTTGCTGGGACTTTTCAGCACTTCCCTATCCTATACAACCTATTTGGTGTATTTACTTGTAGACAAAGGAAATGTTATTTTTGTGCATGTATTTTTATTGGCATATTTTTTCAGCCTACCAATTTGTCAGCACCTGACATCTGGGGCAAGAAAAACGGAAGAAGATGGCGTCGGCTGCATCTTTTATACCCCTGGCGCACTGATGTCAGGGAAGAGGCGACAGCAACCAATGCTGGACCTAGACTTTGGAATTCTGGCCGACCGAGGGTAGCCTGCCAGAAAGATAACCCAAGAGTAATGACTGCAACAGTGAATACACTCGAACATCTTCATTTATGGTAGGTACACCACTGTACTTGCATATGTGAAGAAATGTGTCACCACATCAAGAGAGGCTTTTCCTAGCAGCTTCTGCAGCTACCCATAACCTTTTTTTTTTTTTTGTGACTCCTTCCTCTTTTTATGTTTCTGCCTACTCATAGTCAGGTTCTCTACAGTCTACTGGCAGCACCTGTCAAAGATGTGGAGGCTGAACCTCATTACAGATCTCCAATCACCTGTCCCTAATAATGCCTGTCCTTAGACAATTGCATCTCTTCCAGCAGAAGGTTTACAAGCATCTACTTCAACTGTGTCAACTTACCTGGCACCTGTCTTACAAGCACGGTTTTACCCAACATCACTTTTCCATGCTCATCATGAGTCTGTCCTACTAGTGCTTCTTGGCTAAGAGCCTGCCCGACAGGCATCTACTCTTTGGGTAACAGTTTGCATGCTGTTGAATACCAGTTTGTTCCTAAAATCCTTAATTTCTCAGAGTTCCAGTTCCTTAAGGTTTCTCTTTTGGTGCCTCAGGGAGTCAGGCCACTGTTTATTTTTTCCCCATTTTCCACATCTCCCTGCTGGGTTTCGCAGGCTTCTTTTCCTCTGCCATCTCCACATCTGTCCTGTGTAAGGGTTTCCTTCACCTTTTGTTCCTAACTTTCTGAAGATAGTAGCCAGTACAAATATTCTTGTGACTTTTCTGTCTGAGTTTGGAAAATTTGCAAAAAAAGGAAGCCAATCTAGTGGTCCCCTGCCATAAACAAATTCTACAATAAAAGAAGGAAACTGTTGCAAAAAAAGAGTAAAATCCCATGATTGGAGGAACTCCTTGGTCAGCCTCAGTAAGAAGCTGAGATCCCTTATAAAATCCTTCAAAGCTAGTTACTAAAACTAAATCGTCACTGATTCTAAAGACAACTACAAAGCATTCTATAGCTATGTCAAGAATATCAATGGCAACATTCAGATCTGCTCTGAGTTACAGCACAATGGCACTAAATATACAGAACCAACTGATATTGTCAACATCCTGGCAGATAGGTTCAGTGCTAACTTTACGCCCCTCTCACCCCCCTAAGGGGCCCATCTCTATACCGGATGAATGCAAAGTTCCTGTAATCATGGCTGCACAGGTAAAAAACACACTCTCCAAAGCCAAGAACACAGCATCCAAGGGACCTGACAACATCCCAGGCTGCATTCTACACGAACTGCAGAATGAACTGGCACCCCACCTAAGCAACATGCTCAGTCATAACCTCACCTCAGACTTTGTGCCCACTGAATGGCGCACAGCGATGGTTATCCCACTCCACAATGGAGGAGCCACCACGGACCCTGGGAACTACCGCCCCATTAGCCTAACGAGCCTGGTCTGCAAGGCCATGGAACGTATCATCATGGAACCTAGAAACAAAGACATTGCTAATCTCCAAACTCTGGACCCTACCCAGTTCGGGTTTGTAAAAGGCATATCATGTCTCTTAAACCTAGACAGACTTCTTTGAAGCAGTCATCAAAGCTGTAGACAAGGGTAAGGTGATTCACACAGCCTATCTAGATCTCACCAAGGCTTTTGACACCATCCCCCACTCTGGAATTATAGATTAACTCAATAAACTAGGTACAAATCCCTATGTCACAAGATGGGTTGCCAACTGGCTCACTGACAGAACCCACACTGTGAAAGTAGCAGACTCCAAATCTGGCTTCAGACCAGTAACAAGTGGAGTACCGCAGGGTTCAGTCCTGGGTCCTCTCCTGTTTGGTATCTACTTTTCTGAAGTACAGGCTAACACAGAAGGTCTTTGGCTAATGAAGTTCGCAGATGACTGCAAACTAGGAACCATAATAGAAACTCCTAACGATGTGGACATCCTACAAAAGGGCCTCATGGAGACAGATGCCTGGTGTCAAAGCCATGGCCTCAAGCTCAGTGCCAAAAAGTGCATTGTCATCCCCTTTGGTAAAAACTCTGTACCCATGAGCTAACACATAGGTGGTAGTCTCTTAGACCTTGGGACACAGATGGACAGTAGTCTCTCCTTTGATAATCACATCGCCACAGTGGTCAGGAAATCCTTCTACATGGCAAACCTCATCACAAAAGGTTTCTCATCCAGGAAAAAAGAAGTCATTGTTCCCCTCTACTCGTCACTCATTAGACCTATTATAGAGTACAATGCCCCTTTTGGTATGTACCTCAGAAGACATCTACAACAACTGGAAAGGCCGCAGAAATACCTCACAAAGAGGATTACTGGCCTCAAACAGATGCCCTACATAGACCGTCTCAAAAAACTCCAGCTTTACTCCGTCGCATATCGCCTACTCAGAGGCGATCTCTGCCTAACATACAAAACTATGTCAAACCCAGAGCTATTGGACATGCTCCACTTAAAGAAATCCCAGTCCCTCCGAGCTACACGCTCTAGGGACCTAAAACCTTGTCACCACAATAAACAGAACATGCTGGAGGGATAGATTCCTGTCCCAGAGACTTCCCATACTCTGGAACAAACTACCTATCTATATCAGACAAAGCTCCTCATTAGCACTCTTCAAGAAAAATCTTGATGATTGGATGGGAAATAGGAAATTCACCCCCGGGATCACCTCTGTGGCTCTGCTCGACTGGGACATAGGAAAATAATTTTCTTGGGTGGCGAAGGCCAGGGTACTTTTTGGCTAGGCGTATATAGACCCTAGGGCTAATATCCTAGTACCTACCTATGAAATATGCCTCCAAGTCCCTGTGGACTTGGAAGCAGTAACAGAGGATAGGGAGTAAGAGGAAGGGACTCTTCTTTCATTTCTTCCTAGTTATTCTACATTTTTGGAGATTCCCCAATTACTGCAATATAGAAAAGAGAGGCCTTCGGAGACCGCCTGATCTGTATGTATCAATAGAGCAGTTCATTTTGGTGGTATCTTCTTTCATTGATATTTTTAGGGATGCAACTAAATATTTATAAGAGTAGCCAGATACTGTGGTCCCAGAATGAGATGTGCAGAGGAAGATCGTCTAATGCCTGTTGAGAGGGGTTATTGCCCTGTTTGGGAGTGTTTTTGTAAATTGTGTACATTATTAATATATTTAGCAGTTAAGTAGTAGTAACATAGGGAGAATATGTTATGTAGTGGTTTGTTTGGTCATTATGAATGAAGAAGAGGGCTTTGCAGAGCAAGAAAAAAGATGATGGGAAAAATTATTAAGGGGAGGGGTAAAAAGCAGTAGTGTATAAGTTAAGGAGTAGAAAAATTACAGAAGGCCCCCTAATTAAACACCATTGTGTTGGACTTGATCAGAAGATACGTAGAGAGACCTAGCATAGGAGGGGAAAGGTAAGAAGACTTGTCATGGCACTGGTATATGAGAGATGGTCTTGAGAGTATGTAGAAAACCTGTGCAGCTAACACATGGTAACAGAAGTAAAGTGGGGGAAATGAGAAAGGGGAAAAGAAGAAGGTGGTTAGTGCCTTTATGGAGACTGTAGTATAAGGCAGAAGACCCTAGAAGAGGGAGAAGGAGAGAAAGAGGAAGGTTATCTTTACTAGCATCTGGGAGTAAAGTATAGGAGAGAAGAAAGTGGAGACGAAGAGGTAGTCCTGGATGGCACCAGAGACTGTACCATTGAAGATAACAGGTGAAGAAAGTGAAGCTAGTCACTGATTAGGTACTGAAGTCCAGATGGGGGGTGTTTATAAGAGGGTCTGAGAGTAACAGTGGTAGTAGTAAAATGACCGGCAGAGTTAGTAAAATTGTTGCTAAATAACAGTGGTAGATGTAAAGTGTAGAGAGGAGACTGGAATAAGTAAAAGAACGGTGTTGTAAATAAGAGAGTTGGTAGACATGGTATGGATGTTTAGAACTTTAAGTGATGTTTTGATGGCCATCCCTATTACTCACTAGGCACGAGAACTTAAAAAAAATGACCATCACTGGTATCTAGCCATGTCATTTCTATGAGTTAGGCAGAGTACTTGCAGACCTTAATATTTTTATGTGAATGTGACTTAACATGATGTGATGGGTTTTAGTCTCGTGCTGGACATGTAGAATAAGTGCCTGTGTTAGAATGCTGGCCTGTCATTCATCATTGGTATTATATTTTGGTCCAGATTTGTACAAAGGTTTATTTATACATATGTTTTTCTTTTCCATTTTGTTTTGCAGTAAATAGATGTTTTTCACATTGATCACTACTGCAGTTGCGTAACCTGTATGGGTTATATCACACATAGGATATAACAGCTGACCAGCTTCCAAAGCTTCAATGTACCTTCCATGTGCCCAGACCATTAGACACCTTGAACTAACATGACTAAAAGTCAAGTTTAAGCTCCAAGCCCGCCTAAGCTTTCCTGCCACAGAGAAGACCACTGCTCTGTGGGCTTTCAGGGATCAACATTTGGCTAATTCTTTTCCATTGCTTGTCAGATATGTTCCCTTCAAGGAGAGACCTCCCCCATTGCATTTACAGTTGTTTAAACTAAGCTTTTTGTGAAAAACTACTTTAAAACTATAGAACTGTATTTTACTAGACTGTCTCATTACTTTTATGTTTTTTAAGCATGAGCTCAGTTTTTACTTTTAAAAACTTTTCCCTACAAAACTACTTTCTTTCTGAAGAAATTATATTTATTTTACTTTCTGGGGCTGTGGAAGGTGTTAGAAGTGTGTTCACTGTGGGTTCTGTGGAGGGGGGGTGACTTTTTTGATACTTTACTGTTTTACCAACTGTTGCTTCTTAGCTTCCCCAGGAAACAAGCACAATTTTCAGTTTAAGCATGGAACAAACTACAGTCAGACCCAGCCACTGAAAGAAAAAAGTTAACTAAGCAGCCTTTACCATGACAGCAGGCTGCTAATTAGCCATAGCAGTAGTATGGTGACTTCTGTGGCCAAAGTTGTTTCCTCACTTTTTCCAAGGTTTCCCTCTGGTGTTGCCCATTCAGACACCATAGAACTGGGGTTAGCCATGTCCCCTCAGTTGTTAGTCATGGGAGAAGGGGCAGGGAATATTGTGTCGTACCCTCGGGAAATTATAGATGGCAGTAGAATTTTTTTTTTTGTAATTTTCCTGTCATAAAAAGAGAAAACTAAACATTTTAACTTCTGTTGTGTTAAGTTTCCTGGATAATATTAATTTATGGGGCTTGGCTCAGAGTCTTCTGCAGGTTATGGACCCTTCTTCTAAGGTTGGTTCTTGTAAAAGGAAAATAGATTCTTCTTTCCCTGATGAGGTTCAAGATGTGGAATCTGTAGGGGGATATTAATAGGCAGATGCAGTTTTTTTCCACAGGTGTCTGATTCGTATTCTGAGGGATTCAGTTTCTCTGAGACTCTTCCCAGAATGAACCAATATTTTCAGTGGAGAACTCTGAGGTTCATTAGTCCCTTACAATATACTTTGAACTGTTACAAATGGAATTTCCAGAACCCTTGCCATCCCCCCAGTGCTGTCAACATTGGAGGATGTGTGTATCACAGCCATGTAGTTTCCACTGGCAGAAGGGAGAGATGATAGGGGTCCGAATGGAGAAGTGATAAAATCAGCAAGCAAAGGAGAGTAATATTGCTGGAATTTACTTCATCCTCAGGTCTTGGTGAGTACCTTCATGAACTGGATAAAATCTCACAAAGATGACACTTGTATATAGACTATATCTTATGTAGCATATATCATAGACAAAAGTAGGTTAAAAAGCAAAAAAGACAGCTGGGTGCACAAGCCACAGGATAACAAAGTGCCCAATCCTGTTAGGCACACGGTACCAGGACTGGGAAAAATGACAGTGTAGAATTTTCAAGACACCGAAACATTCCTACAATGTGGTTAGGCCAGGCTCAGGGGGAGGATACTCCGCCATGGTGTAGAAGGAAGTAGTAGTCCACAAAAAACACAGTAAGTGACAGGGTAAAAAGAATCATAAAGAATAAAGAGTGGACTGTTGAGGATAAGAAATAAATTATGTATTGTTGTTATGCAAGAAGCTCAGAATTAGAATTTTCAGACAGAAGATGTACAAAAAGATTGAGAGAAATTAGAGAAAAGAAAAATACTTTCGCAATTATAGCTAAAGTCACTAAACTAGGTATAAATCCATACGTCACAAGATGGGTTGCCAGCTGGCTCACTGACAGAACCCACACTGAAAAAGTTGCAGACTCCAAATCTGACTTCAAACCAGTGACAAGTGGAGTACCATAGGGTTCAGTCCTGGGACCTCTCCTGTTTGGTATCTACTTCTCTGAAGTACAGGCTAACACAGAAGGCCTCTGGCTAACGAAGTTCGCAGATGACTGCAAACCAGGAGCCATAATCGAGTCCCCAAATGATGTGGACATCCTACAGAAGGGCCTCACAGAGACAGATGCCTGGTGTCAGAGGCATGGCCTCAAGCTCAGTGCCAAAAAGTGCATTGTCGTCCCCTTTGGTAAAAACTCTGTACCCATGAACTACCACATAAACTGCAGTCTACTTAACACTGAATGTGTGATAAGAGACCTTGGGACCCAGGTGGACTGTAGTCTCTCCTTTGATAATCACATCACCACAGTAGTCAGGAAATCCTTCTATGTGGCACACCTCATCACAAAAGGGTTCTCATCCAGGAAAAAAGAGGTCATTATAGAATACAACACCCCTTTTGGAATGTACCTCACAAGACATTTGCAGCAGCTGGAAATGCCACAGAAGTACCTCACAAAGAGGATTACTGGCCTCAAACAGATGCCCTACACTGACCATCTCAAAAAACTCCAGCTTTACTCTGTAGCATATCGCCTACTCCGAGGAGATCTCTGCTTACCTTATAAAGCTATGTTAAACCCAGAGCTGTTGGACATGCTACACCTAACGAAATCCCAATCTCTCTGAGATACACGCTCTAGGGACCTAAACCTTGTCACCACAATAAACAGGACATGCTGGAGGGATAGATTCCTGTCCCAGAGACTTCTTATACTCTGGAACAAGCTACCCGTTTATGTCAAGCAAAGTTCCTCATTAGCAGCAAAAATCCTGATGAGTGGATGGGAAATAGGAAATACACCCTGGGGGATCATTTCTGTGGCTTTGCTCGACAGGAACGCAGGAAATTAACTTTCTTGGGTGGCGTAAGCCAGGGAACCTTGTTGGCTAGGCTTACGTAGGCCTTTGGGCCGATAGCCTAGTACCTACCTATGAACCTATAAGAAGAATTGTCAAAAGCTTCAAATGCAAATATTTGTTCATTAATACAACAGATTCATGAAAAGCAGCACCAAAGATATTTGAAGAGAAGTACAGGAAAAGGTATTCAGATATGGAACATTTTACAATACAAAAAAATACGAAAACAAAGGGGGAAATAGAAAAGAGGATTAGTAATGGAGAGGTTAAAGAAATAGAAACTGAGGTTATGGATTACCTGGGAAGTGAAAGATTTCATGTAGAAAGTCTGACTGTGATAGCATCACAGCATGATAGAACAATGAGCCCCTAAGTTAAGGAGAAACCAGTGGAGCGTGAAGCATCTGATCAGTTGCCATATGAACATACTTTGGAGCCTTCAGTAGGAAGCTAGTACAAAAGTTCATTTGGAGTTGCACAACAAAGGAAGGAACAGGAAACTGGCAATTCTGATACAGTCAATGTTGTGGATTGATAGGCCAGCAAGTTCCCATTTGAAAGAGGAATGGACGATATATGATGAAGCTGAAGAGAATATGATACAGGAACATGTTCCGGAACTTTCTGCAGAATGCCTGCAGGAAACAGGGACTAAAGAATGTGCCCTCAGTTTAGAAGAAAATTATCTAAGGGAAGAGTTGTTTGATTTAATAGAGATGGATGGACATATCAAGATTGATGAAAGAAAACAATTACAGAAAGATAAGACCCAAAATGTTAGAAATTTGATAAAACAAATGAGCACAATAATCAAGACTGTTGATAGAAATTCATGCGATATAACAGAATTAAATAGAATATATTACTGCGCAGCTAAATTAATAACACAAAGTCTTACCACAAAAACATAGGGCAGTATGGAAAAGGAAGGGGAGAAATCAAATGCCATCATGAGACTATCGAATAGAGAAAACTATAAAGCAGTTAAGACAAGAAGTGTTGCTGTTAGAAGAGTACAGAAGTACTCAGGAAGATAGATGTGATAAGAGCAACAAGCTGCATCAGAACAGACCAAGATCTGTTGTGTACTATTGCAAATAAACTAAAGATATCAACACAGGCAGAGAAACTTAGAAGTTATGCGGATAAATATAAAGAATATAAAGGAAAAATAGAAAATAACCAATGATTGATGACCCACAAAAGGTTTATAGAAAATTGGGAAACCAAAAGTAATAGAAATACCATAAAAAAAGAAGAAATAGACACATTTTGGAGAAATATCTATGAAAATCCTCTATAACATAACAAAGATGCTGACTGGATCAAATAAATAAAAGAAAGAATGAGAAGTTCAAATGTACAGGATATGAAATGAGATGAAGTAACAACCAGAGAGATTGGAACAAAATTAAGAAAAACTCCTAACTCGAAAATCCCCGGCATAGATGCAGTACCTAACTTCTGGCTAAAAGTATTAACATCTTTACATGAAGATTTAGCCATGAGTAAGAGCTATTTATATGTACACCCCAGACAGCTTCTTGGTTAACAACAGGAAAAATGATACTCCATTGTAAAAGTAAACCTGCAAAATATCCTAAAAACTACAGACGAATAATTTGCCTTCCGACGATGGAATTGGTGATGACAGAGTTTATAGTCATTCAGAAGAAAACTCAGTCATGGCAATAAAACAAAAGAGTAACAAAATGTCATGTGGAACAAAGGATTATTTCTTGTTAAAGTCATAATGCAGAATTGTAAAAAGGGAAGAATCGATAAGTATGGCATGGATAGACAACAGTAAAGAATCTGTCAGCATCCCATGTTCGTGCTTACAAATGTATAAGATACACCTTATATATTGATCAATTACTTTGCAGTGACCATGAAACAGTGACAAACCACTTCTCAGTTAAGTCATGATAAAGGACAAATTATTAGCCCAGGGAGGAAAATTCAATGTGTGTGTGTGTGTGTGGGGGGGGATTCCAGAGCGACTCTGTCACAGTTGCTCTTTTGTCTTGGTCTTAACCCATTAAGCTGTCTACTTAACAGATTAGCTATGGCTGCAATTTAGCTCCCAGAAAACAACAAAATCTTTTTGAGGATGATTTAAAACTTTATAATTATCAGATGGGGAACTGCAGGTGGTTAAAACTGTCTCAGATGATATAAGACTTTCATTTGGTCTTGATAAATGTATAAAAGCAACCTTTAAGCAGGAAAACTGCAGCACCAAGAAAATATCAGCCTGGGACAGGAATGTGATATAAAGGGACTTCAGCAGGAGGGATTATGTATGTATTTGGGAACTGATGAAGGATCAACAGTAAAACATGAAGAAATGTGAATAAAATTTAGTAAGAAATGTTTTAGAAAACTAAAATTAATACGAAAACAGCCATGAAATCTAGGAGCAAAGTCCAAGGTATAAACCAATTTGCTCTCCCTGTTCTAACTTATAGTTTTGGGGTGATTAACTGACCAAAAAGGTATATTGGATCAGTTGGACAGGAAAACAAGAAAAATGCTTCATGCTAATCAAATGATTTATAAAAATATGTTTATACAAATATATTATATATTCCCCATTGTGAAGGAGGTGTGGGCCTCCTCGAAATTGATTACATGTTTAGATATGCAGTCATAGGACTACATACGTATCTGCTGACCTCACAAGATCCAAACTTAGTGAAACTTTTAAAACATGAGGAGAACAAGTCTAAGATGACTTCCCTGCTTAGTTTATCAGAAGCATATCAGTGTCAAGAAGAAATGGAAATCAAACCGAAAGTAGATAAAAATCAGGCAGCAACTGATTGTGCCAAAAAACAAAAGAAAGAATGTAAGAAGGATCAGATGAGAAGGCAAGAAATGTGGAAAATGCACAAATATAGTTGCATGTACAAAAACTCCTGGAACAACCTCATGTTGATCAGAATCTAATGCAGGAATGGTTAAGGAGATGTGAATTTAAGCCAAAAGATAAAAGGTTAATATTGGCGGCCCAGTATAGTGGACTAAGTACACATTTGTTTACAAAGTCCATTGAACATGTCAGAGAAACAACAAATGCAGGTTTTGTAAAACAGAATTGAAAACAGTTGTTTTGTTACTGGTTGCGATACACTAATGGCAGAAGGCCAGTGTATTGAAAGGCATAAAAATGTGGCGGGATTGTGCAAACATTACAATTTTGAAGTAGCTGAGAAGCATTGGAAACATGAGCCACAAAGCATTATAGAAAATGATTAAGCTTGTATCACATGGGGTCACCCATTACCAGCAGTTCAAAAAATAGACGCGAGAAAACCAGATATAGTAGTCCATGAAAATAAGACTAAAGTAGCATTGATAGTTGAAATCGCTACACCCAGTGATTACAGTGTCTTATGTACAGAGAGAGAAAGAGAGTAGTCAAAATATCTGAATTTGCAGGCTGAAATGAGGGCAATGTGGAAGAAAGATACTTGACAGTTCCAATAGAAGTATGAGCAATGGGTGTTATAAAAAAGAATTTAATCATATTTAGATACGTTAACGATACATGTAACACTGTATGAATTGCAAAAGAAGTAATTTCTGGGAACATTGCGGGTGCTGTGATGAGCATTTTTGGCTAACACCAAAGACTGAAACAATACAAATTTCATGATCTTTAATCATACTTTGACTTTGGAATGGGGTCCATTCTTCTCATGGTATTAGAAACCCAGAAGATTTGGAGAAATTTGAAAAGCACCAACCCTGCTACCCATAAGAAAGCAGATAAAATGTACAAAGTTCATAGGTTCATATGTGTGTAATAGGCTAATGGTCCTGGAGTCTTTACAAGCCTAGCCCATAGAAGTGCCTTAGCGTCGTGCCACCCAACATTAGTTCCCAGTGCCTCTATCAAGCAGATCCAGTGGAGTGATCCCCGGGGTGAACTTTCTATTTCCCATCCACTCATCAAGATTTCTCTTGAAGACGGCCAGTGAGGTGCTTTGCTTGACATGTATGAGAAGTCTATTCCAGAGCATAGAATAGACTTCCCATAGTCTTTTAGATTTTTATACACTAATCCTAGACCTAACCCAGCAGCTACAAATTTAGTTAATTCATCTACTGCCAAGAACTTTTTTTTAATTTTATTTTATTTGGACATTTGTTAACTGGGTGTGTCCGACTGCGAAGGAGCCCATTTTTAGCAGAGGCCCATATACAACACTTAGCAAAACACTGTAAGTACAGAAAAGTTACAAATACAAGCAAAAACTCTAACACTGAGGTAACTGTAGATACCGATAAAATCTCAAATACAATACATAAATTAATAAACTGGCAGGCAGTGAAGTAAGTGGTACAAGAAATCGACGATGGTCACTATAGTCACATATAGAACTGTAAACGTGGTACAAAGTAGAACAGGTCAGGAAGCTCAGGAGTCAAAAGTATGAAATAAAAAGCATCTAATTCTAATTAATTCTAATCCTTCTTCAGACCAGGATGGTAAAAAATGTTAAGTTTGGGGAAAAATGTATGTCTCTGCAACTTTGATTTTTTTTTTAGAATTCTGAATTGTTAGACTCATATGTTCAGTTTTATACTAAACTGTATTCTGGCTATTTGCGAAGGTATGAGAGATATTTTAGCTGCAGTCTCTTGTAAGGAAAACCCTGCTTTGTATGGTACATGCCAAATGTGGCGTTATACTCAATTATGGGACGGATTAGTGCCATGTATAGAGGGGTTATAACCTCTTGCTCTCAGTGCAGTTCCTTTACTAATCCAAGTGTACTACATAGAAAGCCTTCCTTACTACTGTAGACACATAGTGGTCGAAGTTAAGGTCGCATTCAACTTGTGATCCTAGGTCCCTTACCACTTTATGAGTACTTAGGGTATTATTGTTGATTGGCTAGTGGGAAGGGACATTGTTTGTGCCTAAAGGAATGATGATGCATTTCTTTGTATTCAGTTTGAAATGGTGACTAAGACACCATCCGCTGGTCTGGTAAGACCCTCCTGGAGTATACTGACAACAATCGAGGGTTCAATAATTGCACCCAGTTTGCAGTTGTGTGCAAACTTGGTCGGCCACAACCCCTTAGTTTTGACCTGAACTTCTGAGAAGTATATACCAAACAGTAAGGGGCCCAGCACTGACCCCTGTGGCACCCTACTGGTAACAGGTCTGCTGGTTGATGTGGAGTCACCCACTTTGACAGTGTGTGTGTCTGGTCTGTGAGTCAGTTGGCAACCCATCTTACAATGAAGGGATTTACCTTCAGTTTGCTAAGTTTATCGGTAATGCCAGAGTGTGGGATTGTGTCAAAAGCCTTTGCCAAGTCAAGGTATGCTGTATGCACAGATTTGTCCTCGTCAATGGGCCTGGTCACATTTTCGAAAAAAAAAAAAACACCAGATTTAACAAGCAAGTTCTGCCCTTGATGAAGTCATATTGGGTAGGATCCAGGGTTGAGAGGTCACTATGTCTTTATTTATTAGGCCCATAATGATACATACCATGGCCTGACAGAAGATGTTGGTCAGACTTATGGGTTGTAATTCCCTGGGTCTGTTGCTAGAACACCTTTGTGGAGAGGAATAAATGTTGCTGTTCTCCAGTCTACATGAATAAAGCCTGCAGTTAGACTATGATTGAAAAGGGTACTTAATGGTAATGTTAGTTCATGTTTTAGTCTGTTCAGAAGACAGCCTGGGATGCTGTTTGGTTTCATAGAGGCTGTGTTTTTTGCCTTGGACAAAGCTTTGATGACCTGTTCTTCAGATATGTGGGGTGAGGAGGAAGTTTGGGGGAAGGTTTGTGATAGGTTTGGCGGGGATAAGGGAGTGAAATTTTCACCAAATTTATCCACTAGCAGGTATGCTGTCTCTGTGGGGTCAGTGTGTGTGTGTGTGTTTGTGTTTGTGTGTGTGTGTGTGTGTGTGTGTGTGTGTGTGTGTGTGTGTGTGTGTGTGTGTGTGTGTGTGTGTGTGTGTGTGTGTGTGATGCTGTTGGTCACTAGTTCTGCACATGCTTGGGACCTTCCTTTTAGGCTACGCACGTAGCTGTAAAAGGCCTTGGGGTTATCCTTGGCTGTGCTTTCTAAGTTTTTCACAAAGAAACCCTTAGAGGATTTGACAAGTTTTCTTATTTGCCTGTTGAGGCTAAGGAGGATGCTTTTCCATTGTTGGGGTTTTGCCTTTATTTTCTTGGACAGCAACTTTTTGCGTTTATTGTAAAGTTTGTTCATGCTGAATGGCCACCATGGTGGCTTGTTTTCACTTGGGGCTCTGGCTTGATCCTTTCTGGTACAACCAAGTCTACACTTATGCAAATGAGTGCACAGGACTTTAGTGTAAGCGTTGGCGTAGTTACCACTTCCATCTAGGGCTGGGGTTCAGAATGCATTTATACCTTTATCTAGGAGAGCATAGTTTGCCTTTAGGTTCTTTAGTCTTATTTCACCCTTTGTGAGTTCTGGTGTTAGTGTCAGCTCAAAGGTGACGGATTTGTAGGCAGATTTAACTAATGAGGGTCCGACAATTAAGATAGTGCATCTGTTTGACATGTTAGTGAGGACCAGAGCTAGTATGCTTGTTCCTCTTATTGGGGTATGAACAATTTGTTCCAGGGCATATGAGTTAACAATGTCAAGGAACTTCTGTGCTAGTGAGTTAGGGCTAACATAAGTTTCCCAGTTGATGGTGGGATAATTGACATCTACCTTAACCAGAGTGTTCGGTAATATTTGAATTGTCTCCATTTTGGTCAAGTAGGCTTCATGCGTGTTATGACCCATGAAGGGGAATCTGTAACTGGCTATGACTTGACTGTGGGGGGGTCTTACCCACCATAACCTGAACTTGGAGTAACTCCATGGAGTTGTCCAGTCTAACTAGACAGGAGGTGAATTTATCTCTAATATAGGTAGAAACACTGCCTCCTTTGGTTCTCACATGTTCATTTTGCTCTCTGAAGGTGTGGAAGGCATTGTAGCCTTGCAAGGCTGGGGTACTCTCTGAGGCCTTAACCAGGTTTCTGTGACTGCAGAGACATCTACATCTTCCAGTGATTGAAGTGCCTCCAGGGTGTGCAGTTTTTGGTTTTATGCTCCTAGCGTTTAGCTGCATGACCCTTATTTTTTTACGACAGGCACATTTTATGTTGATTAGTTTGTTTTCGAGACCTTGCCTAAAAGGCACTACGAAGGAGTCAAGAGCTTTTGCCATCAGCTGAAAGCCTAGACGTGCCAGGTGTACACAGTCTGGCAAAGCAGAGAGGTTTGTCGATCATGGCTTCCCAGGCTGACAGGAACTGGATCCCCTTTTTTGACACCAAAAACTAATTTAATGGTTGAACTCAATCATTTTTTGTTGATACTGTGGCATTATTCTAGGCTGCTCAAGGCTAGGGACTTAACCTGCCCTTGGACATGTACTCAGAGAGCTCAGTCATATCTGTCTTCATATAGTCCAGTGAGGTACGTCTCAGGTCATTCACTCCAACATGAACTATGACAGAATCATAATGGTACTTGCTGCTGAGTGACCTGAATGCATGCATGATCTGATGAATCCTGGCACCGGACAGGCAGTTGACTGTGTCTTTCTCCTTGTCCATCCTGGTGAGTAGGAGATCTGTGTGTCTCATTATCGAGTCTCCCTTGACTAGAAAATTTGTTTTTTTTAGTGTTACGCCTTACAGGCTTGGTCAGTGAGACACTGGTATTGCTATGTGTCGTGGTACTGTGGGAACTGTGTTAATTATAGCAGTCTTGTGTTTTGGAGGTCTCTGGTGTCTCAGTAGATTTTTTGAGAGAACCTCCACGTATGTTGATTTTTGTGTTGGATACATACTATGTGCATGTGTAGTGGTGGGTGGGTTGACAACCTTTACTGTTTTACTGTTTTGAGTGCGAGAGAGCATGGATTCAAGATTCTTGGTATAGATACATCTCTCACACTGTGTACCAGCGTGAGTTCTTGGTAGAGGGTTGTCTGTGTACATGAGGCAATTACTACACTGCCTCAAGAGACCCAAGTCAACAAGGTTGGCAGGAGAAACAAGGGTGTTCCAACTGTCCATAATGCTAGTTTGAAGACTGTTATCACTAAGGGGGCTTTTCAAGATCATTCAAGGAGGAGCTCAGTGGATGGATATTACTGCCTGGATATTTTTTTTTTTTTGTTGGTAGTTTAATAGATTTCAGCTCACTAGCAATGTTTCTTTGACAGGGAAATTACTAAGGATGAAGGCTATACTAATGTGCTATAGCTGTATCTAAAGGAAAAGCTGTTAAATTAATCTGTCTCGCTATGGTGCACAGTTGCGAGGCAGTGCATGGTGCTGCACGACATGCAAACAAACAGAAACCTGTTCAAATGCAGGGCTTAAGTACTAGAAGCTAAAAACTTGAAAAAACTTAAAAAGGTTCAAAAGGACCAGTGAGGAAGCTTACTGCAAGCCCTACACCAACCACCCTTCACCAGACAGGTTCCAATCAGCACAGTCCTCTCACTAGAGTGCATAAAGGCCCCTTGCAATCCAACATGGCCTGGGAAACGTGCTCAGAATAAACAGCCACTGCAAACAGACCCAGATGCAGCAAACCTGTATCTGGACTGTGCTACAGCTACTAGCTACCCTAGTTTTGGCTGGAACTACTACAGAATGTTTAACATAGCAGAGAAGTAGTAGTCAGACACTAAAAAATATTTTAGACAGCAGAAAATCATCAAGGAGACTCGAAAGAATGTTTTAAACAGCTAACAAATCAGTTAGCTGTTTGCAGTAAGCATCCTCACTGGTCCTTTTGAACACTGCTTGGCGGGAAAACCCGAAGAAGCAGAACAGATTGCTTTGCAACAGTGAAATGTACCAGCAAATACTTAATAGTGAAAATAGCAAAAAGAGCTTTGTAAACAGTGAAAAAAGCAATACAATTTGATTTATCAGGCACAGTAAGGCAGTTGCAGTGATTGAAAAAGACCAGTGCGGATGCTTAATCCAAGCCCTAGACCAATCACCCTTCACCAGACAGGTTCCAAATCAGCACAATCCTCTCCCTAGAGTGCAGAAAGGCCTCTTCCAATCCAAGATGGCCTGGAAAACATGCTCAGAACAAACAGCCATTACATTTTCCAATGAACTTTCTGCTCTCTTGTCAAATTTTGACAAGAAACAAAATACAATCTCAGCAGAATGCTTTTAAGCAAAAAAGCAGTGGTAGGGAGGTTTAAAAAAACGGGAATAAAAGTGTAAAGTCTCTGGGGCTAGAAAGACCAAATCACTTAACATACAAGAGATCTAACTCATAAAAGCTCTCAAGTCTGAATCATCTGTGGTCCACAGGACCTCTTCAAGTAGTTACAGATAGTACCGCAATGATGTGGTACATAAACAGGCAAGATGGAACCAGATCTAGCCCATGTGATATAGCTTTTACAGCGCAATCTCTCTCAACAGGCATCTTTAATTCAAGTGAAATTGTGTGGGAGACGAGCTGAGCAGCAAAATAACAGACCCTCTCGAATGGAAACTGTATCAGGGGTCTTCCAAGACCAAATCCTTCCCTGGGGAATTCCTCTGGTAGACAGTTTTGCCTCCTCTTTAAACAGTGAACTGGAAAAATTCTGTTCCAGGACTCCTTGCATGAAGGCCTGGAAGATAGATGTCTTTTCTTTTCCTGAGACAGGAATATTCCTTTATGCTGGTCCACCCTTTCCACTGATATCCAGAGTACTCCTGAAGATTTAAAAGGAATCTACAAAGATCATTGTGGTGACTCCTCTTCTGGCCCTGGCAACAGTAGTTCTCCCTTGTTTTGATATTAAATAGGGGCAATTACCACAAGCTTCCTTACAGATTGGATTTACTCGCACAAGAACAGGGATGTTTTATACATCTCAACCCCACACTGCAACTTGCTGACTGGATTGTAAGGTCTTGTTACCTTTTAGACACCTGTTTTTGAGGACATGCAGCAGGTACTAATGAATGAAGAAAGCCTGATACTAGAAAATCATAAGCAAATGGAAAAGGTTTCCTCATTAGTCCCAATAAAACAACCAGAACCCTTTCAGAACTAGTGTTTCTCTGGTTTACAGTATTTGTGTGAGTTACTATCCCATGTCTTGTCTTACTCCTGCACCAAAGTTCATTTATCAGCCATTTTAACATGTCTGCCCATGGATCTAAGAAGTCTCCAGGAGAAACTGGGACTTCGTCTTTGGATCTTAATTTTGTGTTAGAGAAGCTGACACTTGCTCCATTTGAACCCGCTCATCTGGCTGATTTGAGGTTCTTAACATGGAAAACAATTTTGTTGATGCTGCAACCTCTGCAAGAAGAGTATGAGTTGCAAGCTGTTATGGCAGATAAAACCTTAGCTCATTTTTCACAGAGAAAGGGTTTCTTTGAGAACTAATCCTTTTATGCCCAAAGTGGTATCTGAGTTTACTTTAAGCCAAACAATCCATCTCTCTGTTCTTTTTCCTGAACCCAAAAATGAGAGAGAAGGGATACTTCATATCTTAGATGTCCATAGACGACTTGGGACGTGTCAAATTATTTCCAAGTTGTCATCTCAAGCAGTAGAATTAGTGTTTGCATCAAACACTAATTGCATTTTTTTGTTACTCCCACCACAACAAAAAGTATTCCAGGCAGGATCAAGGCATACCAGGGCCTTGGCTTCATCTATGGCTTTTTTGAAAATGATTGGACTGTAGAAGCATTCTAGAATAGCAGTTTGGTCCCCTGTGCATACTTTTACAAAGCACTGTAAACTAGATTATTTTTCTAGGTCTAGGACAGTGTTTGTTATGACAATGCGGCAGGGCTTCTGCACTCTTCACTTCCAGCACCCACTTGTTCTAAGATATGGTAATCTTCCTGTGTAACTTAGGCAAAGCAGTTATCAATATAAAGAACAGAATACATCTGTGTAAATAAACTTGCCATAGTAGTAGATATACAAATGATCCCTGCTACTTTAGCTACACAATCCTTCCACCCCTCTTGTTTTTTAGTGTGTGTTTTATGTCAGGGTATGGACATGTATGCTTTCTTTTCCTATCAATGTCCTCTCAGGGCTTTAGCCTCTCTCCCTTTGTTGTCATGAGCACTCTGAAGAACTTGGCACTCAAGACGGTCTTTTTAGTCAGCTGAGCTTGATTTGACTAACAGTTTAGGTGTGTGAAAGATGCCCTGAAGCTTTGGAAGCTGAACAACTGTTATATCACATTGCAGGATATAACTCCTATAGCTTAGGTTACTACAGAAGTGATCATTTGAACATATACTGTTATGGTAAGTTTACTTACACAATTCTACTTTCCTACGTTGTACTGTGAAAATTTTCAAATCTACAACTGTAATGTATATTGTGAAGCTAGTTTGTTTCAGTATGTGTCCTTTGACTTTTCTCATCTGTGATACAAGTTCCTGTTTTAGGTTAAATAGGCTCATGTACAGATGTTTTCCTTTTGAATATGTGCACTGTCTAAAATGGCAACATGTATTTTCTGTTGGATTAAATGTCTACGTTTATAAAATTTACAGTGCAAAGTATGAAACCAAATTAGCAAAGTAGGAACATGTGCAGTACAACTTTTCTCTTACTGTTGTTTTGTGTTAATGACCATATAAAACGTTTTTTAGTTAAAAAGTTGTCATTGGTAGTATATTCCATGTAGATTTTTTCTTGTGCTCTGCTTCTGTCATGTGATTGTGTTCAGACACCCCCAGCATCACAATGTAAATCAAGTATGACCCATTAAAATACCAAAACCTGACGGAAAATGAAAGAAATACAGGAATTCTGTAAGAGTTTCAGAGACTGCTGCACTCCTCTGTTCACTGGTTGGGTCTCTCTTTAGGAAGGTTATGACAAATCTTATGATACTGAGCTATGACAATTTATTGGATGAAATAAGCTGATCCTTGGATTAAATAAGCAGTACACCATTCCAGGATCATAGGTAATTCATATTTTTACTTATAGTGGGGTGGGGGGTGGATATTGTTCAGTGACGAAGGTGTAGGCCAAGTAACCAAACTAGATCTCCCCACTATGAGTAAATATGTGAATTACCCATGGTCCTGTAATGGTGTATTGCTAAAATACAGTGGCATTATTTAAAACAAAAAACTATCACCACTGTATAATGTGAATTGCATTGCCACTTTGTCTCTCCATGTTTATGCTAGTCAGTAGAATGGTTTTAAAATGTAGAGTGCATGCACATGCATGTAGCTGGTAATGCATTGGTAGTGCATTCCTATACTGCAGTTTGTGCTACCTGCCGTAACTTTTTTTTTAACACAGGTCATGTGGTTTTATATTTAAACTTGACAGAGCTGGGTAAAGTATTATTTTCTGTATTTACTGTTAAAGGACATGTTTTAAAAGTAGTATGTAATGTGTGTGTATGTGTGTCTGTGGGGTTTGGGATCATTGCATCAAACACTAATTGCATTATAAGAAATTGTAAAAAAAAAGAAAAAAACTATAGAAGACGCATGCTTATTTAATTTATTAATGTAGAATTTGTTATACACAGTTATGTCTACTGAGCCTAGTGTAGTACGCTTCAGCGGAAAGTAAAGTATATTGACTAAATAACAAAATCTTACCATTGTATAAAGATTGATAATGCTAAAGTTGGCTATGGGAAATAGAGAGAGCTTTAACACCCATAATGTACCAGGGTTAAAGCTCAGTTGTAAGGTATTTAAGGTTAAAAATCATAGATTTTTATTTTAATAATAAAGGTCAATTCAAATTGCTTTTTGTGGTGATAAGTGAAAACAGTTTCATCTACAAGGTGATGTGCACCTAATGAAAAAGAAATACTCTTCCTAAAGGGTATACGAAAGCCATTATGAATAATATCAATGCTGTTTAACATTATTTGTCTGGAAATGCTACATCTTCACCATTCTGCTGCATTCATGCAGACAGTTCTGTTTGACAACCCCTGTTTTAAAATCACAGGTCCAAACAGCAGCTTCTGCATACACCATTATCATAACAGCAGGTTTAGAGAAACTGATGTTTATACTCCTTAGTGAGTTAACTGAGGAGATATTTGTACTTTTCACTTCTGACAGAGATGTAGAATAAGTTTTTTGTCTAGAAGGCGCACTTTGTTTAATTGGTTTAAAGAACAAGTTTCCATTTTGAAAAGAAAAACAATGATTGGGGAACAAAAGAGTAATTACAGATACTAGGAGTACCGTATATGGAAGAAAGGGACTCTCATTACGGTGTGCTATCCAAATTTTTGAACATGGGAAATATGCTTATGAATGAGATTCACAGTTTGTGGTTTGAACAGTTTTACAGAATCTTTGTAGTAAGATTGCAATGCATCTTCCTGGTGTCAGCAAGTCCTGAACATTGTGTTCAGCACAGGCAGATGCTTAAGTTTTGACCACCTAAAGAAATATGTCTAGCATTAATTCAAACACTGATGTGCTGGCTGATACAGACTTGCAAAGTAAAGCTGCTATAGTGATAAATTTAAGGTTATAAATAAAATGTAACCATATCCTCCCCATGTCACAAGAAAGTGATATTAAAGTGTAAATCATTCAAACATAATAGCAGTGTACACCACCAGAAGCACATATAACCTCAGTAAGTGCCCAAAGATGCTAAAAAAATGCAAAAGCAAACATAAACACAAAATAAACTGTAATCAGATCATATCCCTATCCTCAAACACCTGAAATATAAACCTAGCACTAAATAAAACACATTTATATTATAAACAAAAAGAACATACAAACCACAGTAGCAGAGGAAGCATTATAAATATATAAAATATTAAAATAAATAACTCAGAGTTGTCTTTTAAAGAATCATTCATCCCATGAAATGGCAGTTATGCACAAATAAAAATGGATGATTAAAATAATGATTAATTCAGTCCATAAATACAAAAAGCCCTATCCCTTTACTCCATCTGCTACCGACTGTTGACGGGTGACCCATGCCTGACTTACAAGGCACTCCCAAATCCAGCCCTGAAGGAGCTGCTACACATCCGCAAGTCAAACAGTATGAGAGTCACCTGATCTAAGGATCTAAACTTAGCGACTCAAACAAAGCATGCTAGAGAGACAGGTATGTGCCTCAGGCATTGCCCCTTCTTTGGAACAATCTTCCTATTTACATAAAGCAGAGCCCTTCTCTGGCCCTCTTCAGTTCAGTTTAGATCAATGGATGGGGAATCCCAAATTCACACTTTGGGTAGTGCCTATGTTCCTTATGGACAGGGGCAATCTGTAAGATTCTCAAGGCATAGGCACAAATTCATGCTATCGTCTTGCCCCTAGGGACCATATAGTGGGTAAAATGGGGTTATGTTGGCTAGACTTGTAAAATCGCATATGAATCTATAAAAAAAAACAAAAAACAAAAAACTTTCCATTCACAAAGAATAAGCTTAAGAAAAAGCTGAATGTATGTTAATGTACTAAGAAAAGAAACATCATTCACACCATATTGAAACTTTTATAAGAACTATTTATTATTTTATAAAATGTTATATATTTTAATATTAGACATCCAAATAGTATACAGGAACAAGATAATATAGGGCAGACATATATAAAAAGTCATGAGAGAAAAGGGCTTTGGTCCAAATGAAATGGACACAGTAAAAGTATGAAGTTGGCAATTTAAGATTGTGTAAGAGTAAGTTTGTCAAGTACTAGTTGTCCACTAGAAAATTCTGATGATCTCCTTTGCAAGCATCTGTCATACAATGAATGCATGGGAAGGCAAGCAATAGTATGACACCTTTTGATAGTGATATTTATTATTTTATTTTTATTTAACATTTGTTTACCGGGAAAGTCTGACTGGACTAAAGAGACACATTTTAAAATAACAAATGTCATGTATATTTCAAGAATATGGAATCAATAAGTAAATATAATGAGTAAGTTGTACCTGCTTACATTTTAGCAGAGGACAGAAAAAATAGCATTTTTTCCATTAGATATTAAAACAAATACCTTATATGGCAGTACAAAATGTTTTGGGATGTGTTAGAATTGCTTACGCTTCTAAAGTACATTAAACTACATAATCTGATTAAATACAGTTTCCAAAAACATTTAAACCCTAAGAAAATGATAAGGGGAGAAAAGGTTGCAAAAGTTGTATAGAGGGGATTGAGGTGTGCTTGGAGGATCTTTCTAGGTGAGAGATGCTATCCGGGGTAAGTACATTTATTTAGTTATTTTATTTTATTTTACATTTGTTAACCGGGGGTGTCTGACTGAGCCGAAAAGGCCCTTTTTCAGCAGAGGCCCGGGGAGAAAAGCTCCACAAAGAAAAATTACAGACACATTTAGTTATTTAGACATGATCAGTATACACACAAATTACAGGAGACATGTTTTTACAGTGGTATGCGGCACATAAACAGTTACAGTGGAGAGAACAAACAAAAAAATATTAATTTTAAAAATAAAGGTAATTAATAGAGTTGTGGTGTACAGCTGAAATTTGGAACATAGGTAGAATACATACATAGTACAGCTGAAATTTGGAACATAGGTAAAATACATACATAGTACACAGGTACAGTACATACATTGTAGATTAGCCAGTGTTTGTGAGTAAGATTGAAAACTGTTATCAAGTGCTCTAGATTTTGTCTGTATGTGTTATCCGCTTTCACTAGCCTGGGGAGCAATCATGGCACTGACAACTTTCCTTGAGATGTTGCCTGATGAGGTCTTTAAAGGAGGCTTTGGATGATGTGTTTTGAATGCTTGTAGGGACAGAGTTCCATTTTCTAGCCACTGAACTACTATATAGTGCATCTTTAAAGCTGTTGTAGCTGTTGGTGACTTCTAGTAGTAGTTTGCTTGATGATCTAAGAGGCCTTTTGGCCGAGTGATGTTGTACTAGGTTTTTGAGGCAGGACACTTATTGGGGAGGTAATAGATAGAATGACAGAGGCAGAGCTGATTGTAGGTTAGGAGGTTGGGCAGTTCAAGCCAGTGGAGCTGTCTCAAAGCAGTACAGTGATGAGTTCTATATGAGCAATTTGCAGCAAAGTGGGCAATTCTGTTATAGCAGGCTTCCATTTTGATTAGTTCAGTTTTGTTGAGATTAGTCAGAATGGGAGATGCATAGAGTAGGGTGGATAGAAGTTGGGAGTGAGCAATGGCTGATCTTGTGTTGTTGGTAAGAAATGGTTTGATATGGTAGAGCGACCCCAGTTTGGCATGTACTTTTTTAATAGTTAAGTTGAGATGACTATCAAATTTTAGGTGGGAGTCTATGGTTATTCCCAGTAGCTTAGCCTGTACCACTGGAGCAGTTGGAGTAGCATTAGTGGAGTAGATAGTGAATTGACTGTTAGTGTTTTTGTTAGAACTGGTTATAATAATAAGCTGAGTTTTCTTTGGATTGAGGATAAGTTGGGCTTTGGTAAGGTAGTTTTCAATGTCAGAGAATGCTAGTTGAGTTGTTTGCAGGATGGTGGGAATGTTTTGTGCAGCACAGATTAAGGTAGTGTCATCTGCATACTGAATTATAGATGCATGCTGTGTGGAGGTATGGAGGTCATTTGTGAAGACTGTGAATACTAGTGGTCCTAAGATAGAACCCTGTGGGACTCCTATAGTTATGGGCAGCTGAGGAGAGAGAGAATTTTCCCATTTCACAGCTTGGTACCTGTCAGTTAAGTAGCTTTGGAACCAGGTAAGAGTGGAATTTGATAGATGATATTGGTTTAGTTTGTTTAGCAGGATTTGGTGTGAGACTGTGTCAAATGCTTTGGGCATATCCAAAAAAAGAGTTGACACTTGTAGGCCTTCATTTTTGAGACGGTTTACTGTGTCTGTGAAGCAGAGGAGGGCTGTAGTGGTACTATGGACTAGGATTTTGGCCAGGGGGGAGAGTAAAGCAATGGGTCTGTAGTTATTAAGCTCAGTGGAGGTCCCACCTTTATGTATGTGTGTAACATAGGATATTTTCCAGAGATTGGGCACATAGTTTTCAACAATTGATCTGTTTATGAGAGTGGAGACTGGGATCGCAATAGCATCTGCTGTGAGTTTCAAGAAATAGCTGGGGAGTAGGTCGGCTGCTGTTGATGAGGTTTATAGTTTGGAGAGCATGCTTTTGATTGAAGTGGTGGAAACTGTTTTGAGGGTAAAGCTAGTATTAGTGTTATTTGTGTTGGGGGGGATAGTGAGGAAGGAACTGTCCTGTGATACTAAGGATAGAATTGAGTTCACAAAGTGGGAGTTGAATTGTGTTTCGATGGGAACTTTAGTGTCGGGGTGGTTGGTTTGGGGGTAGCCTTTTGGGTGGATTTTAGTAGCTGGTTTAAATTTTTCCAAAATTTTTGCGGGTTGTGTTGGTATTTAGTTTGTAATGTTGTGTAGTAGGATTTTTTGTCCAGCCTAATGCATTTTTTTGCACGGTTGCGCAGTTCTTGGTACTTAGTTAGGCTTTGTGTTTCTTTGTTTTTTTGATAGTAAAGCCAGGCAGTGTCTCTGGACTTGAGGATTTGTTTGGTTTCTTTACTGAGCCAGGGGTTTGTAGAGGTTCTAACCTTGATTTTGCGCAATGGAGCGCCAGTGTCTAGGTGTTGTAGAAATGTTTTGTTGAAATATGCTACAGCCTGGTCAAGTGGGAGGATTTTTAGGGGGGTCCAGTCACAGTTACAGAGTAAAGTGTTGAGGACCTCAGGAGAGAATTTTTTTGTGTTTCTAGTGGATATATAGTTAGTGGTTTTGCATATGCTTGTTCTAATACGTATAAAGTATATTATGTTGTGGTCACTTAAGGAGTCTGGGAGACTGCCTGTGTGAGGGTACAATGTGGGGTTGTTAGTTAGGACCCAGTCAAGGATGGATTCCCTTTTAGATTTTTTATCACATCTAGTTGGAATTTGGACTAGCTGCTGGTAGCCATGGAGATTTATTAGATTACTTGGTGGTTCTGATATACAGGTGAACCAATCTAGGTTGAAGTCCCCCAGAATAAGGGTTTCTTGTGAGTATGTGGAAGAACACCAGGATAAGAAGTCTTCAAAGCTAGCAGGTGTATTACCAGGTGGAATATAGATCACAATTGTGGTGATGACCTTTTTAGGGTGAAGTTGAAGTTGTGAGATAAGTATGTCCCAATTATTGGGGGAGGGTAGGAGTTTGGTAATTAAGTTTGACTTGTACATTAAGGCAGTTCCACCCCCTTTACAAAGTGGTCTGTCTTGTCTAATGATATTGTAGCTGGAAGGGAGAACTTCTGAGTTAGCTATGTTTTTATTTAGCCAGGTTTCTGTTAAAGCAACTATGTCTGGGGAGTAGTGTGCTATTGTGGCCTGGAGTTCAGGTATTTTATTTTTGATACTTCTAATATTAATATTTAGCATTAAAAGGTGGTTGGTTTTGCTGCTGTTGTTGATTTGCCCAGGGATGAAGAAAGTGGGGATGTTATGTTTTGACATTTGTGTTGGAGCAGTTTGAGTTGGACAGGATGGATTTGGGCCTGGGTCGGGGTGGATATCCCCACTTATGGTGAGCCTGGAGTTAAAATGGTTATACAGATGTTGGAGTTTGGTGAGGAGTGTGAGAAAGTATTGTGTTTTTTTGGAGTAGGAATGAGAGCATATGTGTTTAGTCCTGAATTGGTCCATTATGTAGTTCTTGAATAACTGTGGACAGATATTATTATAATGTGTGGTGTCTGTATACGAGATTGCATATTGCAGTGTTGTGCTACTAAGTTTAGGGATATTGCTAGAGTGATAACTTGTGGTGTTGTAAAGAATTATGAGAAGACAGACTAGACTTAGTTGCATGATAGTCATGGTTATAAAGTTTAAGTTGTTTCTAGGTGGGGGGTCTGAATAGGAATTATAGGGTTGCACTATATGTGGATGGAGAAGTAGTGTGGGTGATGTAAAAAATGCCTAGTGGGAATGAGAGTGATTGGGAGTATTTTGTGTGGAGCAAGTTGGTGTGGTATAATGTGATATGACTTGAGGAGCTGTGATTGGTGGAGGTGATGTAAGGGTGAGCTGTGGGTGTGGCTGTGATTACTGTAAATGTAGAGGTAGTGGGGGTGGGAGGGAATAGGGGACAGGGCAGGGGAGCTGAGAGACGCGAGGGCGAACGGAGCGGGGCAGAGCCAACCAAGACAAAAGAAAAAGTAAGTATTACTTTACAAATCTGAACACTTTTAAAACAAATTCCTGAGGTCTAATGGCTTACCGGCAAGCAGAATGTAATTGCTGAGGAGCACTTGTGTCCTGGTGGGAGACTAGAAATTTAAAGATGGCTCCATGCTCAGCAGGATTCTAATATAGACTTTGTATTGTGGGAGGGAGATAGCACAAGGGGTGTAAACCAGGTGGAATGCAAAGAAACCAGAGAGGCAATCAGTGGAAATCAGTGAAGGCCTCAGAGGGGGTAAGTAATAATTCAAACTACCTGTAAAATGAAGGAGAGAAGAGACAGCAAAGTTTATTAGGGTTGGGAGTGTGTCTTCACATTGACTTGCTGATTAGTAACCAGTTTGTGCACAGATTAGAGTAGGGAGATACATTAGCAATGAAGGGGAATGTATAGAGATGCAAATAAACAGGTGGGCCTGCAAGTGATACAAACTAAGACAGAAAGCACTGAGAGGACTGCTTGATGGTTAATTTTGTTACAGGGATGTGAATTAAATGTATACTGTCTGTTGGACAGTTAGGATTACTGTACTAGTGGGGGGGGGACACAAGGCTACAACAGTCAGTTTTTATTAGCAAGCTGAGAACTACTAAGAAATACTGCTAATGTAATAGCATCACTCTCATAAAACATACACGTAGAATGCCTGGGTGGACTACCCTGATCTTGAGGCTCAAAATGTATATCCTTGTTTAGTTTGCAGTACTGATTCCTTCTTATACTGTATGGGTGGAGTGGTAGCCGCAGACTGCAGATTTGCTTGAGTGTGCTCTGAAGAGAGAGAAAAAAAAAGAGGATGAAGCAAGTAGAAGGAGACAAAGACAGGTCAAAGGAAGTAATTAGGAGATAGGAAGGTGTAAAAGATACAAATCTGAGGATAGTGTGGATAAAGCAGGAGAATAGATGCTACTGCTACAGTTTGAGAGTGCTTCAACAGTAACCACATCACAGTGCCATAACTTAGTTTGGAAACAGGTTAATAAATCATGCACAATACATTTATCAGCCAGTTATCCTGTGCATACAAGAAAAAGGAAAATGAACACAGCAGCACAGCTGAAGCAGTAGCAGAGACAACTGTAGTGCTAAGTCATTAAATACTGTTTCTAACTCCAAGAATGAGCAGATCCATGTGAATGTTACATGATTTTTTAGTCATTTCGTGAAGTTGGTTGTGCAGGAGCTGAATCTGATGTCTAGATGTGGGGAATTCCAGATTGTAGCTATGCTATTTAAGTACAGGACATCACCAGTGTTATTTCTACTTTTAGTAATGTTTAATAGGGCTTTGCTGCTGGAGTTCAGTGTCCAGTTATTGGAATAATGTAAGTAGGCTTTGGAGAGTGAACAGTTTTTTGGGGTGGTTGAGTATTTGGTGGGCCGTGGAGAGTTGGTTAGAGAATTCTAGTCATGAGGGTTGTCTTTGAGTGTGGTAGTGATGGGTTCTATAGCTGGTATCTGTAGTGAACTTAGCTGTTTTATTACAGCAGCTATCCAGTTTATGTATGTCTATTTTCTTGAGATTGGTAAGGATGGGAGATGCTTATGGGAGTGTTAAGAGAAGGTGGGTCCTGGCAATGGAGACTTTTTAGACTTACTTGTAAGGAAAAGTTTGCTCCTGTTCAGGCTTCCAATTTATTTATTTATTTTTTTTGGGGGGGGGGGGGCTTTAATTGTTTGAGCTATGTGGATATCAAATTTCATGTTTTGATCTATTATTACTCCCAGGATTTTGGTGTGGGAAGCTGGAGTAATTCTGATATTATTTGATGAGGTGATTTTGAATAGAGGAGGGGGGTGGTGGTCAGGAGATCTTGTTGGGTGAAACAGGATGAGTTTTGTTTTGTTGGAATTATAGGTTCATAGGTGTTTACTAGGCTAATGACCACAAGGGCCTTTTTAATCCTAGCCATGCATCCCAAATTTCTGACAAGTTCTGATACCCTTGATAAGTGTAAGCATGGGCCTGGGAGATGAACCATTTACAGGTTACCTCTGTCCATTAGAGACATAGGTGTCAAATTGGGGATGGATTTCCAATTTCCCATCCAGTTGTCCAAGTTGCAATTGAATTGGGTTAGGGAGGAACTCTGCTTCACAGCCTGTTCCATAGACAGGGTAGTCTCTGGGATACATACCTATCTCTCCAGCAGGTCCTGTTTATATCACAGACAAGGTTTAAGTCTTTAAACTGGAAATTTCTGGTGCTGTTTGTTTTGTGGGTATGCAGGAGGTCCATCAGAGTGGGGTCTGATAATGCTCTATATGCCAGGCGTAGATCTCCCCTCAAAAGCCTGTAAGAGACAGAATACAGGGATAGGGCCTTGAGGCAGTCTGCATAGGACATATTACTTATGCCCTGTATTCTTTTAGTGAGGAACCTCTGTGGACGTTCCAATTGTTGGATATGCCTGGTTAGGTACATTCCAAAAGGGGCATTGTACTCGATAGATCTGATGAATGCCAAATACAGTGGAACAATTGAGTGTTACTTGTGCGTTGGTTAGCCAGGTTTCTACTTTGGAGAAGGCCTTCTGTGATAATGTTATTTGCTATTTGCAGGAGAAGATGTGTTGGGGCAGCACATATTAAGGTAGGATCATCTGCTTACTGTATTACTGTGGCTTGTTTGGTGGCACTATGTAGGTTGTTAGTAAATAATGTAAAGGGAAGTGGGCCAAGAATGGATCCTTGTGGTACCCCTAAGGTAACTCGTAACAAAGGAGAGAGGGTATTTCTCTATTTTACTTCTTGTTGCTTCACAGTGAGATAGGTCTGGAACCAAGGGAGTGTGGAATGCTAGTTTTAAATTCAAATAGTGTATTTAAAAGTTTGGAATGTGAGACTGTGTCAAATGCTTTAGAGAGGTACGGAAAGAGAGATGAGACCAGGTTTCTTTCATTTCTGAGACGATTGATAGAGTTAGTGAAGCTTAATAGGGCAATGGTTGTACTATGGTTGGGGTGGGATCCATGCTGAGTGTTGGATAGGAGATTGCTAGTTATAAGCTAATGTAGGAATTGGGTATGAATGCATTTTTCAAGAAGTTTAGATAGGGGAGAAATTATAGCAATTGGCCGGTAGTTGGAAAGCTCTTTAGAACTGTTGCCCTCATGTAGTGGTGTAATCTGAGATATTTTCCAGATTATTGGGAGTTTATGAGGATGGAGACTGGATATGAGATGACTTCTGCAGCAATTTTAAGATAGTCTATGGGTCAGTGTGAGGCGAGAATAGTTGGTTTAAGTTTTTTGAGGTATTTTGTATGGTGGCAGTAGGGACAGGTTGAAAGAAGTTATTGTTTTGAGTTGGAGAGAAAGTGGAGAGGGGTGAAGAGCAGTGTGTATTTGTTAGGTTGAGTCTAGATTCTGTAAAAAAAAATTGTTAAACTGTGTGGGTGTGTTGTCTGTAATGTTGGTTGTGGATGGAGAAGCAGTCATGGTTTGTCTTGGCTGAAGACGTTTTTTAATTGCTGACCAGAACTTTTCTGGATTTGATTGATGTTCTGATTGGATTTTGGCATAGTATTATTTTTTGTCTTGTGTGTTTTTTGTCATAATTTTGTAGTTCAAGATATTTCTGGCGATTAGCTTCTGTTCTGTTGTGAAGCCAGTTATTCCAGGTTTTGTCTCTTGTTTTTAATAGGGCGCTAGTTTCTTTGGTAAGCCATGGTGTATAATTGGGTTTTATCCTAATTGTTCTTGGGGAGGTGGGGAGACAAGTTACAAGTTTATTTAGAATGTTAAGGAAGGTGGAGTTAACAGTGATAGCTATTTGCAGGCCAGTAAGGACAAACATGAAGGTTTTTGATGATTTTCTTTGAGACATCAGTTTCCTTATTACGAGGAGCTGGGCATATCTTTGGAAACTCTCTATTCTTGGAATTGACTGAGATTGAAAGAAAACTGCTATGTTTAATACATTTCCTCAGCATTAATAACCTAATTAAAAGAGTACAAGTTCGCACAAGCTGTACTGCATTTCTGGATGTGATATTTTCCAACAGCAAAGAAAATATAATTTCTTTAGAGTCTAAATATTTGTGTTACATAGTGACAATGTAGATGCTGACATTAAAATTGTAACATGTACTTGCATCGATAATGCATATAACATTGTAGATTACATGTCATCAAGTTAACAGTTACTTAGGAAAATGTACTGGGAATCTGAGATTTAGATTCTGAGGGAGTGAAAGTGATTTATTTTAAGTTCTGCATGGTACTAAAACACAGCGTTATTAGGCATACCCTACAGGATCCAATTAAGTATAAAAAGAAAATAATGACATTCCATATTAGCACCAGACTACAGGAAAGTCTTGTAACTAACTTTTATGTCAAAGGAAGCCCAAACTTGAGGTTGGTTGCATAATACAAAGATAGTGCTATGATGTTGTCCAGTCTCTCCTTTATTCTCACTGATGGGTCGGATCCAATCCATCGGATCCATGTCTGCCTTTACCAAAGCACGCAGCCTTCAACAAACTCATAGGCACTCTCCCTATCCCAGAATGCACCTACCAGCTATCCCAGATCTCGTTTGCCACTCACAAAGATCAACACTTTTCAACAGCTCTGGGCTAAGTATTTAATTTATTGGAAATTTTCTAATTATCTTTTTTTCTTTCTTAATAGTTAATATAGCTCCTTTTTTACAGCCTGTTTTAATTAGAGGGCCATTTTCTACCTTCTTTTCTCTCTCTCTCGACAAGTTTCTTTTCTTTTTAGTCAGTATTATAAAAAGGATTCAACTTGCTCTTGGGTATTTCCTGTTTAAAGTTAATCCTTCCTCTTTTGCTGTGTGTCCGCTAACTTAGTGGACACTTTATTATTTTTTTTTGTAACAATAAAGTTTCTTAATACTGAAGTGTATTGTTATTTAGTTCTTTAACGTCTGTTTAAGTTTGAGGGCGTTTATTCTTTGTTAAGCTTTTTCTTAGTGTTATTCTGCTCAAAGAAAAATGTCGCAGAAACAAGAAATTAGGCCGTTAGGCTTTAAAAATGTGAGGATTGTGGTAAAAAGATGCTCCTGAGTGATACACGCATGCTGTGTATGTATTGTTCATAGGTTCATAGATTAGTACTAAGCTAACTGCCCTTGAGAGCCATTTTAAGCCTAGCCAATTATCCCTTGTGAGAAACAAACCCATTTAGGGCCATTGCATCTTCGAGTCGTGCTCCATATGCCATGGGTTTAATCAAAGGGCATTAATGGAGTGCAAAAATAAGCTCATTCTGAAAGGGTTATTAAAACCCTCCTTTTCAGAAGCCATATCTGAAAGACTGGATTATTCCAAATCCGACCATTCTGAGAAGTATGGAAAACTGGACAAGTCATCAAAAAGACTGACATAGACTTCGGAGCCGAGGGAGAAAATACCAAAACTGTCTTCCCCTTCTTCATCAGAGCAGACATGGGCCAGATCCGAGAAGGCGTCGGAACAGTTAAGTCTTTCAACTCTGACATTTTTGGTTCCAGCAGAGTTTACAGTATGAAACCGATCCCCTACTTTGGATCCAGTGTGTCCTCGACTCCATTCACCTATTTTAGCAAAGTCTCCAGCTCCTTCAACCCAGTCAGCTAGGAGCCTCTGAGATAAAGATGTGGTTCAGGTAGTGCAGAGACTCCTGAAGACAACGGCCTTGGCCAAGTTCTTCTTGGATCCAAACCCAAATGTATCAGGTCCAACAACATCCCCATCCTCAGCACCTTCCCCTCCTCTGATCCAACTGCATGCTTCGGAGCCAGAAGATTCTGAGGTTTTGCTAATGTCAGGGTTGGATCTGAAACCTAAGGGCTCTTTGGATCCAACTTTGGCTCTGAGTTCCTCTGCTCTTTTGGAGCAGGAGGATTCTAGGAGCTGACACTTCCTCATCGGACCTGGGGAACGGGATCAGATTGGGCAGTTGTCTGATCCAATTTTGCCTCTCAGGGCTTCAGTGCTGGTGAGTTTGGCTCCTACCTCGATCTCGGGTCAACTGTTTTCTGGTCTGGTGGCTCCATTGGCTCCAACTATTTATCATCGGATCCAGGGATTTCTTCAGACCAGAGGCGGGTGTCTTTGAGATTATGAGGAGAGTATGAGCTCCACAGATACAAACACAGGCTACTCAGGAACATCCTCCCTCTTCTTAGCCAGTGCCTTTGTCTGCTCACATTACCCATCCACAGGGATACAGAGACTCAAAGCCTCAGGATGTCCTGCAGGGGACTTCCTCATTTTCCGACACATTGCCAGATTAACCCTCTGAGGAAGTCCCTCAGAAAAGAAGTTGCAAGAGGAAGCACTTGGACTCACCAGTCAGTCACTTCAGATACTGACCTCGATGAGACAGAAGGGCCCCCTTGGTCACCTCCTGAAGATGTCTCTTTTGGAGACATACTGGAAATGTTAAAACAGGGAGATGGCTGAGGAGTCAGTCTATCTGAAGGCCTTTGGATCTCTCCCTTCCGCCTCTTGGGTGTCTCCACCTTCTGATGAGCTTACTGATTTAATCTTTCAGAAGGCATGGGAGATCCCAGATACCATAAAGCCCACTCCTAGGATGCCAGATAAGTACATTACTTCCCTGACAGACAAGCCATTTTTATCCAAGGGAGTAACTGTGGATGCCGTGGTCATGGAGGCGCCCACTAAAAAGGAACTCTGAAACAAGTTCTTCTATCCATCCTCCTAATAAAGATTCCAGGACCATGGATAGATATGGGAAGCACATCTTCTCTTCAGCAACCTTTGCTGTATAATCACTGAACTACCTATCCCATTTCAGGAGACTGCAGAGGGATCTGTAAAAAGAACTGTCAGGTACCCTCGAAGGAGCTGTAGCTGAGGAGGTCACAGAAAAGGTGGACTCACAGCTCACTACCATAAACTCTGTAGTAAACTTGTCCATAAAGCTAATCTCATATGTAGTGGATGGAACGAGTAGGGCAGCAGGTACAGGTATCTCTTTTAGGAAGCAGGCCTGGATGCGCCTTTGCGATGTCACAGAGCATGTCAAGTCTTCCTTTGTTAATACCCCTTTCGATGGCTCTTTATTGTTTGGGCCCAAGGTAAAAGAAACACTCACCAGGTGTGAACAGGGGGCAAGACTTTATCTGCCATTGGAGTACGTTTTTCCACTGCTACTAGACCCTTTCCCAAAGGTCAGAGAGGTACTGGAAAGATGTGGTTTAGGAACTCTTAAAGGTATTTCCCAGACACACAGGGTGAAAGTTCCCCCAGAGGTGGCGGGGGGGGGGCAACAATGGAAGACGATGACCACACAGCAAAGGAGGCCTGCAGAATCATGGCTTTAGAGAAACTTTCTTTGGAAAGCTCTTTCAGCACTCCCGAAGGGAGGCCTGATTGTTCACCTCTGGAGGCTATCAGAGTGCTGTTACCTGTGCACATTCAAGCCTGGCTAGATATAACAAATGGGTGCAGAGAATAATATCCAGAGGTTACATTATCCCCTTTTCCCTTCCAGTCCCCGAAAACAGAAATTTTCCATACGTTCCACCCTGTCAAATGGAACAAGCAACCAGAGAAATCTCAAAGTTGCTAAACAAAAGAGTCATCCAAAAACTCCCTGCAGACCAGAGAGGATTTGGAACTTACAGAGATTCTTTTTAGTTCCAAAGAAAACAGGGGCCTGGAGACCAGTCTTAGATGCCAGCAAGTTAAACAAATCAGTAAAGAAGAACAAGTTATGGATGGTTACACTGCAGTCAATACTTCCATTTCTAGAAAAAGACAATTGGATGTTCTGTATAGACCTGTACGACTCGTACTACCATATAAAAATAGGCAGATGATCTAGGAGGCATTTGCACTTCCAGCTAGGAGACAGTCATTACCAGTTTTGAGCTCTGCCCTTTGGTCTCATTATAGCCCCCAGAGTGTTCACCAAATGTATGGCAGTAGTGGCAGTTCACCTGAGATGTCAAGGATTCCGGGTGTTTCCATATCTAGACGACTTGCTTATAACTTCCCCGACCAGGCATCTTCTGCTACAGGCCAGAGGAACTACATTGCAAACTGTTCACGGCTAGGTATTACAGTAAACTATGCAAAATCTGCTTTAAAACCCTGTCAGAAATTGGTATTCATAGGAGCAGAGTTAGACACGCAAAGGATGATAGCAAGTCATACTCCAGAAACGATGCTCACACTATGATGCCTGGTAGAAAGTTTAATAAGGAAGAAATGAGCACCTGCCAGACTAGTACTTTAAGTACTTGGCACTATGGTGGCTTCAGTTGTTCTGGTACCATTAGCATGCCTTCACATGAGGTTACTTCAGTGGCTGCTGTCGACACAATGGTCTCTCCTAAAACTTTCAATGACTCTCAAGATTTTGATAACCAGTTCTTGCAAACAAGACCTTTTATGGTGGATTCAGTCTCCTCAGGTAACTCAGGGCTGTCCCTTTACGCTTCCCTAACCCTGAGCCACAGTGACCACAGACACTTCACAGATTGGGGGGGGGGTCATTATCTGGGGAAGACAGTCCAGGGCAACTGGCATCCTCACGAGGCCCATCTGCACGAAAATGTTCTAGAGATGAGAGCCTCTCCCTCTAGGGACAATAGCCATCCAGTCAGACAACATGCCAGTAGTCTGGTACATAAACAAACAAGGAGGAGCCAGATTTTACCCCCTTTGTCGGAAGCCTAAGGGTGTGGCAATGGGCAATTTCTTCCAGTTGCTTTCTACTCACAATGCACATACTGAGGAAATCCACTGTGATAGCAGAAAAGTTGAGCAGAGATCCAGTGCCTCATGAGTGGTCCCTCAAGCAGGAGATTTCAGAAGAGATCTTCTGAAAATGGGGCCAACCTTTGCTGCCCCTACTGGCCCTGACAAATTTGGTTCCCCTTTCTTTGGCCTCGTCTTCGGGATGCACCATGGATTCTGGACCCAGTTTGGGATCTCTTGACACATGCTTCAGGAATGGTTCATCCCAACTTACACAACCTCAAACTAACAGCTAGGCCACTTCAGTTCCCTTAATAGCCAGGTTTCCTTCTCTTTCATCACCAGTGAGGCATATCTTGATCTATTCCCACAAAGCTTCCACAAGGAAACTTTACAAAGGAAAATGGAAGAAATTTGTGTTTTAGACAAACTCAGATAATGTTGATTCCTTTACTGCTCTTCTGCATTTCATTTTAGATTTTCTAGCTAATCTTTTTAGTGAAGGAGATGTTGCAGCTGTTGTCAGGGTTCACTTAGCAGCTATTTCAGATTTTTGTTTATGAGAAAATGGTTCTATTACATCTAACAAAGTCTGTAAAGCTTTTTTAGGTTCATAGGTGTGTACTAGGCAGTGGCCCTGGAGTCTTTACAAGCCTAGCCCATAGAAGTGCCTTGGCATCATGCCACCCGACATTAGTTCCATGTGCCTCTATCAAGTAAAGCCACTGGAGTGATCACTGTGGTGTACTTTCTATTTCCCATCCACTCATCAAGATTTGTCTTGAAGAGGGTCAATGAGTTGCTGTGCTTGACTTGTATGAGAAGTCTATTCCAGAGCATGGGCATTCTCTGGGTTATGAACCTGTCCCTCCAGCATGTTTTGTTGATTGTGCTAATGAGGCTGAGGTCTCTGGAGCGTGTGGTGTGGAGGGATTTGGATTTCTTTAGATGTGGCATTTCTAACAGGGCTGGGACAGATATGGCTTTGTAAGTCAAGCAGAGATTGCCTCTTAGTAGATGATATGAGACAGGGAATAGCTGGAGTTTTTTGAGTCTGTCCATGTAGGACATGTGTTTAAGGCCTAGGATCCTCTTCGTGAGGTACTTTTGTGGCCTCTCCAGTTGATGCAGGTGTCTAGTGAGGTACATGCCAAATGGGGCATTATACTCTTTAATTGATCTAATGAGGGAAGAGTAGAGGGCGATGATGGCCTCTTTCTTCCTGGATACAAAACCCTTAGTAATGAGATGTGCCACAGAGAAGGACTTTCTGACCACAGTGGCTGTGTGGTGGTCGAAGGAGAGGTTGCTGTCAACCTGTGTCCCCAGATCTCTTATAACACCTTCAGTGTTCAATGGGCTTTCATCGATGTGGTAATTAGTGGGAACTGAGTTTTTCCCAAAGGGAATGATGATACATTTTTGGCATTAAGCTTAAGTGAAGCCTTTCTGTAGGATATCTGCATCACTTGGGGAATTAATAATGGCTCCCAGCTTGCAGTCGTCTGCAAACTTGGTCAGCAAGAGTCCCTCCGTGTTGGCCTGGACTTCTGAGAAGTAGATGCCAAACAGGAGAGGATCCAGGACAGATCCCTGTGGGACTCCACTCGTGAATGGTCGGTAGTATAACTTGGAGTCCACTACTTTCACACTGTGGGTTCTTTCTGTGAGCCAATTTGCAACCCACCTAGTTATATATGGGTTGATGCCTAGTTTGGTGAGTTTATCAATAATTCCTGAGTGAGGAATGGTATCAAAGGCCTTGGCCAGATCGAAGTAGCCTGTATGAACTACCTTACCCTCATCCACAGCTCTGGTGACTGACTCAAAGAAATCAACCAGGTTGAGCAGACATGATCTACCTTTCACAAAACCAAATTGCGTGGGATCTAGAGTTTGGAGATTCCCTATATCCTTGTTAATTAGGTCCATGCTAATGCACTCCATAGCCCTACATATCAGACTCGTCAGGCTAATGGGGCGATAATTCCCAGGGTCTGTAGTCGCTCCCCTTTATAGAGAGGGATGACTGTAGCAGTGCGCCATTTGGTAGGGACAAAGCCTGAGGTGAGGCTGTGAGTGAACAGGGCTCACAGATGTGGTGCCAGTTCACTTTGTAGTTCATGTAGAACACAGCCAGGGATATTGTTAGGTCCCATGGAAGCTGTATTCTTGGCCTTGGACAATGCACCTTTAACCTGTGCTGCAGTAATGCTGGGTGCCTGGCATTTCTCTGGTATTGTGATTAGTCCTATATGGGGGGAGAGAGGGTTAAAGTTGGCACTGCATCTGTCCGCCAGTATGTTGGCAATATCTGTTGGCTCAGTATAGGATGTACCATTGTGCAGTAACTCAGAGCAAATCTGGGTATTGGCGTGGAGATTCTTGATATAATTAGAAGGCTTTGTGGTGGTTGTTAGTGTCTGCCAGAATTCTGCCTTTATAGCTGACTTTAGAGGTTTTGATGAGGGATCTCAACTTTTTGTTGAGGCTAATAAGGGAGTTTTTCCAGTCTTGGGTCTTCACCTTTTCTGCAACAGTTTCTTCCTTCTGTTGTAGAGTTTATTAATGGCAGAGGACCACCAGACTGGCTTCCTTTTTTTCGAGGAGAGCATCTTGTTTCTGTTGGGTATGCCTAGTTCCATGCATTTATGTACGTGTTCATACAGTGCATGGTGTATGATTCGACAGTCATGCATCTATTTTCCATTGGCATGGGTGCCGTGAAGATGTTCTTCATCTCACATTGCTGCAGTCCTAACACTTGGGTAGTCCGCTGTCCCTCGGTCGGCCCGAATATCAGAGTATAAGGCTGACGTCGGTCAAGGCGCATTTGACTGACATCAGAACGTCAGGGTACAAATGCGCATGACCGACGTCATATCCTCAGTCTTTTTTGCCGCATGGTCCGATGCAGAAGCAGTGTTGCAAGTTCCGTTCGGCGTTCTGAAATATTTCGAATTTGGAGTTTCAGACCGAAGTCAGAGTTGGTTAAGTACCCCGTTGGGGAATATTTTGTTTTTTTCTTGCCTCAGTGGTTTACCGGATGTCAGAAAAAGTGAATAACTGTATTTCTTGTGGGAAACAGATACCGCATAGGGATTGCCATAATTTGTGTATACCTTGTTTGGGACCTGAGCACGACGTTGTTGGGTGTCGCTTTTGTGCTAGGTTCAATAAACGCACTATAAAGCGGAGGTTGGATTGTGCCAGGTTGGTCTTTGGGAAGCGGTGCAATTACAATATGCCGTCGGATGCTCCGGCGGCTTCCTCAAAGAAGCGCAAGGACAAGGCAGTTAAACCTAGGTTAGAGGAGTCGTCCGAACCGGACGCCGGTTCTTTAGAGGCGTCAGTGGAACCGGTGGTTCCGACAGAGGCCTCTCTGGAGTCCCAGGGAGAAACTTTGTTTTTACAGGATGTGGCCTCCCAGGAGGCAGGTCAGGCTGTAGGGGCTTCTCAGATAACTGTACTCCCCTCCCTTCCTAAGGTGTATAGGCCCTCTCTTTCTGCTTCCAAGGCTTCTCCTAGAGGCAGGTCTAGTTTTGCTACTGTGGGTGTCCCTCCTAGTTCTTCAGGTTCTGTGCCCAAGAAGCACATGCTTAAAATGGCAGAAGATTTAATTACTTTTAATTAGAGGCTCTATGCCCCCTCCTGATAAGAGGCCTAGGATGGAACCTGTGTTGGGGGATTATGAGCAGGCTTCGGATGTGTCTGAGTCTTCGGCTGAAGACTTGCAGGAGTATTCTCATTATTCTGATTCTGATGTGGATGATTCTACTCCTTCTGCTTCTCCTCCTGAGGATTTTTCTTTTTCAGAGACCCTTCACTCCATGAGAGAGCATTTTAAATGGGAAGGTCAGGTTTTCTCTGATTCCAGGAAAAGGCTTAGGGAATTTTTGTTTTTACCCCAGCATAGGCCTTTCTATACCTCCTGTTCTGAATGTGGTGGAAGATGTGTTTGCAGAGGCTTCTCTTAATCCTGATTCTTTGCCTCCTGCTCCTGTTAAACCAGATAGGTATTACAGGGTGCCTGAAGCTCATAAGTATCTTTTTAAGAGTCCTAGGGCAGACCCAGAAACTGTTAGCCAGGGGCCTAAGGGTGTTAAGGCTTCTGTTGTCAAGAATCCGGTTCCTGCAGATAAAGAGGCCAGGGCCTTGGATAGATGGGGAAAGAAAGTTTATACTTCTTCCACTCTAGCCATGAGAGCTTTGAATTGTCAGTTTCACTTGTTGAAATATCAAAATTATCTCCTTTCACAGTTGAAATCTAAGGTTGATGCTCTGGCGGAAGGTATTGATTGTAAAGAGTTACAAGATTTAGTGCATGTTTCTGAACAGGTGGGTAAGCATTCTTTGCAATGTGGTTTTGATGCTGTACAGGCCTCGTCTAGGGTGGCTGCCACTGGGTCAGTTCTTCGCAGGCATGCCTGGCTGAGGGATCAAAATTTATCTGACCATGTTAAAACTAGGATTTTGGATGCCCCTTTGCAATCTGATGTCTTGTTTGGTTCTCCTGTTGAGGCAGTTTTAAAGAAAATGGAAGACAAGGCTAAGTCTATGCAGACTGTTAAAGATTTTTTGCAGGTTCAGCCTCCAAAGTTTAGTAGAAATTGGCCTACTAAAGGGTGGACGTATCCTTCTTATGATTCCCAGTCTAGGGGTAGATCTAGACGTGGCAGGGGCAGAGGTCAGGGCTCTTTCAGGCCTAGAACAGGGAGTTCTCCTGCACAGTCTTCGGTGAGGGCAGGGGTCAGTCCTTTCGTAAACAGACCCAATGACCTACCTTTTCAGCTGCCAGAACCTTCTCGCCTGGCAGCACCTTTGGGAGGAAGGTTGGCACTTTTCAAAGAAAATTGGAGTTTGATTACCCAAGACAGATGGGTACTGGATATCATACATCACGGTTACAGGTTTTATTTCCATACCTTGCCTCCTTTCAAAGGCATGCCAGACATTCCTCCTCAACAAAGAATAGAGGCTCACAAGCAAATTTCTCTGTTACTCCAAATAGGGGCCATACAGCCGGTTCCTATGCCAGAAAGGGGCCTAGGATTTTATTCTCGCCTGTTCCTAGTACCAAAGAAGGGGAACACGTGGAGACCAATTTTGGATTTATCTATCCTCAACACTTATCTGGACATTCCCAAGTTCAAAATGTTGACGTTGCAGCAGCTTTTACCTCTGCTGGGCAAAGATCATTGGATGGTAACTTTGGATCTCAAGGAGGCTTACCTTCATGTTCCTATCAGACTAAGTTGCAGGAAGTATCTGCGTTTTCGAGCTGGGACTTCTCACTATCAGTTCTCTGCATTGCCCTTTGGCTTATCTACTGCGCCCAGAGTGTTCACGAAAGTTCTGGCTCCAGTGATAGCTTTCTTCAGGCTAAAGGAATACAGATCTATCCTTATTTGGACGACTGCCTGATTCTGGCTCAAGGAAGGGAAGAGCTTCTTCATCATTTGGAATATGTGATAGCAGTGCTAAGATGCCTGGGGTATTCTGTGAACGAAATAAAGTCCAGTCTAGTACCCTCTCAGGACATGTGCTTTCTGGGTGTGAGACTGAATACAGCATCCCAGATGGCCTTTTTAACCCCGGACAAACAAAAGAGTCTATCCCTTTACTTCCATCAACTATCTCATCAGTCCGGGCTGACTGCAAGGACAGTCCTTCAAGCCTTAGGGTTCATGGCATCTTGTATTCTGGTGCTTCCCAATGCCAAACTGCATATGAGGAAGCTACAATGGTATCTCAAAAATGTATGGACACAGCACTGCCAGGATCTGGACACTGTCATTCAAATAATACCTTGCATTCAAAAGGAATTTTTGTGGTGGGCTCAGGAATGTCACCTAAACAAGGGACTCTCTGTGACCCGGCCAGAGGCGAGTCAGATTTTAACGACAGATGCCTCAGACATAGCTTGGGGAGCTCATCTAAATGGAAAGTGGATACAAGACAAGTGGCCTGCCAGACTACAACATCTACATATCAACATGAAGGAGATGTTAGCAGTCCAGTTTACATTAATAGCTTTCAAGGATTTACTTCTTCCAGGGCAGGTGTTGATTCTAACAGACAACACAACTGTCATGTGGTACATCAACAAGCAAGGGGGAACACATTCTTATCCTCTATGCAGGCAAGCAATGATTTTGTGGGAGACTGCTCTCAGTTTACAACTAAGTCTTCAGGCAAGGTTTCTGCCGGGAGCACAGAACTCCTTAGCAGATGTGTTAAGCAGACATATCATGGATCCCCACGAGTGGAAACTGGATCTTCATGTATTTCAGAAATTGACTGTGTCCTGGGGAACTCCAGACATAGATCTGTTCGCTTCTCCACTAAACCACCAGCTGCCAAAGTTTTGCACAAAGCGGTTTCATCCCACAGCTTGGAAAGTGGATGCTCTTTCTTTCAGTTGGAAAAATCTTCATGTGTATGCCTTTCCACCTCTGCCTCTCCTCCCAAAGGTACTTCTGAAGGTCAGACAGGACAAGCCAAGGATGATTTTGATAGCTCCAGATTGGCCTCGACAGCACTGGTACCCATTACTGAGAAGTCTAGTACGGAAGCCTCCATGGCCTTTGCCTTTAATTCCACATCTGTTGTCCCAGGAGGACAGTCATTTGCTCAATGTCAAACTTCACTCTCTTCACCTAACAGCATGGCATATTCTGTTTTAAACCATAGAGGGTCTCAACTTCCACAACAAGTTTTGAATGTGATTTTGGAAGCTAGAAGGCCTAGTACAAGGAAAGTGTACGCAGATAAATGGAAGAGATTTTTATTTTGGAGTGCAGCTAAGGATTTGGATGTTTCTGAGCCTGATTTAAGTGTGGCTCTTCAATATCTTACTGAGTTATTGGACAAAGGTTTGTCCTTCTCTTCTATTAAGATTCATGCTGCAGCAATTTCAGCTCACTACGATTGTGACCCACCATTGTTTTCTCATCCTTTGTTCAAGCAATTTCTTAGAGGGGCAAAGAATATAAGACCCCCACGAAGGGCTCCTACTCCTGCTTGGGATCTCAATTTTGTGTTGGAGAAACTCACTCTACAACCTTTTGAGCCTGCAGCTACTGCTGAGTTGAAATATTTGTCATGGAAGACTGCTTTTTTGTTGGCCATTACCTCTGCAAGAAGGGTTTCTGAATTGCAGGCCCTTATGGCAGTTGAGCCTTTCTTAATTTTCCATAAGGATGGGTATCGTTACGTACTAATCCTTCTTTTATGCCTAAAGTGGTTTCTAGTGTGGCTTTAAACCAAACTATTCATTTGCCTACTTTTTATGCAAATCCCCAAACTAAAGGGGAAAAGATTTTGCGCACTTTAGATGTACACAGGCAGTTGCGATATTATTTGAACAGAACTAAAGGGTTCAGACAATCTCAGCAGTTATTAGTTTCTTTTGCTTTGTGTTCTCAGGGCAAGCCCGTGTCAAAACAAACTATTTCTAAGTGGATTGGATTTTGCATTGCTTTCTGTTATTCCCATCATGGCAAAGAGATTCCAGCTGGGATTAGGCCTCATTCCACTAGGGCTACTGCCACTTCAACAGCTTTTTGAGGGGTGGCTACTAAGGATATTTTGGAGGCAGCCACTTGGAGTTCAGTGCATACCTTCTCTAGGCATTACCACCTTCCACTGTACTCTAAATCCAGGGCTGGTTTTGCCACTGCTGTGTTGCAGGGCATTTTGGCAGCTCCTGCTTCATTATAGTTTAGCCATCCTCCCTTACCTCTGCTTTGGGATTCTACCCAAGTGTTAGGACTGCAGCAATGTGAGATGAAGAACATAGTACAGTTTTGTACCTACCATAAATGTAGATGTTCGAAGATCCACATTGCTGCAGTCCAATTTACCCTCCCTCCTTCCCCTCTGTAGTTTGGGGTGGTTGTGTGGGTTGGGTTATCCATCTGAGGTATATTGCATTTTGTATATATTGTATATATTGTACATATTTTTGGTGTTAGGCTGGTTGGTTGTTTAGTTGTTGTCTATGGGGTTTGACCTTTCTTTTTAGGGTCTTCTGACATCTGGGGCAAGAAAAGACTGAGGATATGACGTCGGTCATGCGCATTTGTACCCTGACGTTCTGATGTCAGTCAAATGCGCCTTGACCGACGTCAGCCTTATACTCTGATATTCGGGCCGACCGAGGGACAGCGGACTACCCAAGTGTTAGGACTGCAGCAATGTGGATCTTCGAACATCTACATTTATGGTAGGTACAAAACTGTACTTTAGCCATCCCTGTTTTTAGGAGCCCAAAGTCAGCTTTGGAGAAGTTTTTCATGGTGGTTACCTTTGCGGGGGCTGTGGCTGAGAGTTGGGTTTCCATGGTGATGTTGCTTCCTCTAGTGGGGGTAAGAATGAGCTGGTCCAGGGCATTGTAATTGATAAAGCATTGGTCCAGTGTATTGGTGCATGAGTAGTTTTCCCAGTTGATGGAGGGGTAGTTAAAGTGACCTAGTATGAGAGTGTTGGGTTGGACCCTAATAGTTTCCAGGGTGCTTAGGAACATGGAGTGAGAGTCTTGGGACATGGTTGGGGACCTATAGCAGGCTACGACCTGAATTGCCATCTTACCCAATGTTAGTTGTATCTGAAGTATCTCAGATGTGTTATGCTGGGCTACTAGTTTGGAGGTGTGCATATCCTTTATGAATATGGAGACACCGCCGCCTTTGGAGCTTCGGTCCATGTTCTTGGGCCAAAAGGTGTGGAATGAGTTATAGCCTTGTAGCACAGGGGTGTTTTCTGCTGCTTTGAACCAGGTGTCCATTACAGCACAAATGTTGATGTTCTCCATTTTGAAGAGTGCTTCGAGTGAGTGCATCTTGAGATTTAGATGTCTAGCATTGAGCAGCATGATCCTCAGATTGCATTTATTTATAGCTGTTACAGTGGTAATTTGGTCTTTGAAACACTGCCTAAAAAGACACTATAGGGGTGGCAAGAGCCTTAGCCAGTACCCGGAAGCCCTGGGATGACAGATGCAGGCCATGTCTGGCAAATCATCGAGGTCTGTCAGTCATGTCATCCCAAGCAGACAGATACTGGATCCCCTTAGAATGACACCAAAAACTTAGCCAGTTGTTGAAGTCAGTCATTTTCTGCTTGTGCTGTGGTATCATTTTGGGTGATGGTAGAATGCTACTCAGGGCTGGGGTCATAACTGCCTGGTCCACATAATCCAAGAGCTCCACCATGTCTCTTTTCATGTATTCCAGGGAGGTGCGTCTCTGGTCGTTCACACCCACATGGACAATGACAGAGTCATAGTGGTACTTGTTGTGGAGTGACCTGAGTGTGTGTGTTATGTGTCGGATTCTGGCACCTAATAGACAGCTGACTGTTACCTTCTCCTTATTCAACCTAGTGAGTGGGACATCCGTCTGCCTCACCATTGAGTCACCTATGATTAGTGTATTGGGCAAGCTGTTTTGCCTTAGGGGCTTAGGTTGAGGGGCACACTGTGTAGGTGAGCTGAATGTCTTGCAGTTTGTGCTGTGTTGTGGTGGTTGAGTGTGTTTCTGCCTTGGAGGTCTCTGCTGTTTGGGTAGATTTCTCATGAGAGTCTCTGCGAAGGTGGGTGCGTGGTTTGTGTTTTTATGTGAAAGCTGTGATGGTGGGTGTTCTGGATGACTGTGTTCCATGTGGTGTGGTGCAGCCGTTGATCTTCTCCTCTTGATCAGCTATTCCGGTCTTGGCTAGAGAGTGCATGGCTTCCAGTTTAGAGATATAAGTGCATCTCTCACAAGTCTGTGTGTTGGGAGGTAAGAGGAGAGGGTTGTCTGTGTACATGAGGCAGTTGCTACACTGCCTCAGAATGTCCAAGTTCACCAGGTTAATAGAAGAAAGCACAGGGAACTGACCTTTAGACATGCCAGGAGGGATGGTCATCATTACTAAGTACTGGAGCGGTTTCCTTATAGGATGGCTAGTGCTGATAGCACTTGTTTGCTACAATAATTGCTACAAAAAGCCTGATGAAGTGCTAGACAAGTAAGGTAATTAAAGTGCGTGAGAGAAGAGAACTAGCAAGAGCTAAGGGAAAAATTGAAGAGCAGACTTTCTGGTACTGGTAATGGTTTACTCCAGCTTAGCGGCACTGTGCAGCACGCACACACAGGCTTTTAAACCAGAAAGTTGAAAGGGATAGAAAAACTGCCCAAACGGCCAATAAACAACTATTTCAGAGCCAGAAACCACTGCTGTTTTGGTAAATAGGCTACCTAGTGTTTACCACTCCCACTGATGAGCTGGAAGGCTTCCCTCTAACACAGAAAGGTCTGGGGAACTCAGAAACTTACAAAACAGTCCTGGATACAGCAAATCTCTATCTGGACAACTCTAGTAACAGGAAAGGAGAGAAAAACTAGCTTAGAACTTTTTTTTTTTCTCAAAGCGACAACTTTATTCAGGCATCCTTACAAGGATTCATCTCCTCTTTGGGACGTAAATTTTATTCTGCCTCGTATAAACTACCCCCTTTTGAGTCAGCAGCTTATTGTGAATTAAAGTTTTTATCCTGAAAGACTATTTTTCTAGTGGCTATCACATCAGCAAGAAGGGTTTCAGAATTGCAAGCGTTATCTATCAAACCACCATATTTGATATTTCACAAGAACAGGGTCTCAGTACGAGCTAATCCTGCCTTTCTGCCAAAAGTTGCATTAGAAAATAATCTTAATCAATCCATTGATTTGCCAGTATTTTTTCAAAAATTTGGAAATAAGGCAGAATATATGTTACATTTGCTAGATGTTCATAGACAGTTATGTTTTTATTTAAACAGAACCGGAGACTTCAGAAAGTCTGATCAGCTACTTGTGTCCTTTTCTGACACAAGGAAGGGATTACCAGTAGCCAGAGTAACCGTCTCTAAATGGCTATCAGAATGTATAACCTTTATTTACAAATGTAAGAACAAACAGCTTCCTCAACAGGTCAAAGCTCACTCAACCAAAACAGTTGTAACTTCCTCAGCTTTTTTTAGCGAGAGCTTCTATGGACAGGTATATGTGCTGCAGTCACTTGGGCAAGTCCTCGTACCTTTATTAGTCATTACAAAGTCTCGTGGCCTACAGGAGTAGGGCCTCCTTTGATTCTATGGTTCTTAGGAATATTCTCCCATGAGCCACCCTAGATGTGCAGTAGGTAGCTAGGGACGCTCTCCCATCAATGAGAATAAAGGTGAGATTAGACATCACATAAAGAAGATATGGACTGAACATAACATTCCATGTGTGTTGTCCATTTCTGCCTTTATTCTCACAACCCACGCACTTACCCCCTACCTGTGCTCCTGGGAGACTGGGTTCTACTAATTGGACTATTATGGACTCTATGACTTAAGAAATGGCTTTTTCTTATCTATCTGTTCTGATACTGCTCTAACACACTTTTTTTCTCAGGAGTATTTTTTTCTAATGGGCAAACAAGATCTGAGGTACTTGGGAGGTGCATTCTGGGATAGGGAGAGTGCCCACGAGCTTGTTGAAGGCTGCAAGGTTTGGTAAAGGCCAAGACAGATCCGATGGAGCAGATCTGACCCATTAGTGAGAATTAATGAGGAGATGGACAACACAGTTGAAATGTTATGGTGAGTACATTATAACTTCTTTTTTTTCTACTGCCTGGAATAAAAATACAGCAGCTTTTTATTGCAGCCTGTAAATGGTTCATCTCCCTGGCCCCTGCTTGTAAATGTTTCAACTCCTAAGCCCCTGATTATATTTATCAAGGGTACCAGAACTTGTCAGAGATTTGGGATGCATGGCTAGGTTTAAAAAGGCACCAGTGCTTATTAGCTTGGTATACACCTATGAACCTACGGTAGAAGCACGCACGCCTTATCTCATTGTAAATCAACTGTGAGGCTGCACAAACTCAAGGAAAAAGATGTAAAACAAAACAAAACTTAAATTTTTTCGCAGTAATATATGTAATACAATGTAGACTGCAGAAATATACATTCTTTGTACTGCAATGTTTTTGAATACAACAAAACACTACACAGTCACCAATAATGCTGTTTTTGTCTCATGGTTTTTGTGTTTATAGTGCTGCTTTGGTTGTTGACGGAAAACAGAAATCAGGATCCTAAAGCAAAAGAATGCAAAATAAAAAGAAGGTTGCATATGGTAGATAATGCACTGCCCCTTTAGACTGAGATCAGCAAGTAGCAAAGTTGTCTTTGACACTGGGAAGATCATAATTTTGTGTTTCCCTACCATGCTCATGGCATTATTTTCCAGTGCTGTCAATTCAGTGCAACATAGAGTGATGATGCACTCCTAAGGTGCTGTCTTCCAGATGAAGTATCAAAGTGAAGTCCCATTTGCTGAATTAGTGGTAGCTTAAGTTTTGTGCAAGCGTTTACATTAACTTATCAAAAAGAGTAGGTGATGACTTTATTTTACTTACAAAATTATAATTAAAGAAATTGATCAAATTCATGACAGAATAATTAAAATGATATACTGTTCATCCAATAATCTTTAATAACTTAAGTAAATCATTCCTGCTAATGTGATGTATAAATTAAAAGCAAAATCAAACCCAAATTAGTACTCAGAAAAATAAATCTTGTAATATTATTATTCCTTTTTACTTTTCCAAATGATTCTTAAGACTGAATGTTCAAAATAATAAACCTCACTCTCGTTTTACATAATTAAAACTTAATCTTTAGAAAATGAGCAAACTGCACTGGACAATTCATGTTTCATAGGAGTATATTAATGTACAGAAAGATCCCAGTAAAAAAAAAAGAAAAAATCAATCACCTACTTAGAGCAAGAAATCCATACTGCTTGGGTAAAGACTTTTCCATAAGCCTCCATTTGTTTTTTCTCACTAGTCACAACTTCCTAGCTTCCTAAAACTAAAACTGTAGTAGAAAAAGTGTAAGCAGAAGTTAGCTAAAAAGTTACATGCTCAGTAAAACAGTGATCCTTGCAGAAGTAGATGAAGCAGCAGCACTTATCTGGAGTTCTACCAACTGCAGTGAGATAGACGAGCAGCTGGACTTCGATCACACTAGTGTATCTGCTGTTGTGTGGAAGGCTGCCTTGCTTATCTGTCCTACTTCAGGCTGGCAGATGCAAGCCATCAAGGAGAAACAAGCGTGTGTGTGTGTGTGTGTGTGTGTGTAAAAACAAAAAAAAAAACATTAAAAGCAGGTAAGTAAAACCGTGTGTGTATGTTTGTATATAAAATTAATAAAACTTTATGTATTCATGTGTGCATATCTGTCTGATTTGCTCTGTATTTGTGCATATGTCTGTGTCTGCTTCTTTATCTGTATGTATGTGTGTGTGTGTGTAAAATGAGTAAAAGTGTGTATATAAGAAAATACTACTAAAACATATTGTGTGACTAAAAAATAGGTACTGATGATTAAAACGTGTTGCGTGTAAACCGTGAAAAGAAGGTGTCAATTAGTAAAACCTTCTGTGTATATGTGCATGGCTGTGCATGTGTGTGTACATATTTGTCTGATTTTCTCTGTATTTGTGCACGTCTGTGTGTCTGCTTTTGTATCTGGTTGTGTGTCTCTTTCTGTGTATAATGTCAGTGTGTGTGTGTGTGTGTGTGTGTGTGTGTGTGAAGCAGATGTTACGAATTGTTAAAAACTTCCAAAATGTTTATATTTTGGATGCAAAATCCTTCAGCAATTAAATATCCTGCTTCAAGTTTCAACAATTAGTTGGAGGAGCTCTTTTTACAAAAAATGTAAAAAAATAGTATATGGGCTGGATTCAGTAAAGCCTAAACGATTGATTAAAACCATGTGCACATTACGCCATGATGCGCACATGATAGTGCACAATTTTGCATTCAGTAAATGGCTCTACACGCCGTGTAGAACTGCAGAGACACTGTGATATGCTAATTACAGCATAAGCAGCTGAATTGTATGCTAATCAACCAATCCAGGATGGAGTAGCTCTTCAACAAGTTATAAAGCGACCATATAGACTCATTGCTGGTTTTTCCCTGCAAATTCCAAAACCTATTGCAATACAGCCACGAAAAGGAGTCTACACAGAAACAATGTTAGGAGCTGCTGTTGCTTTAATTCATGTGTATATGCAAAAGGCTGACGTCTATATTGCTACTGCTGCTAATATACCCCGGCCAAGAAGGAGAAGGGTTTTTAGACCCCATTTAACTTATCACAGGCTGCATGAGGTGAAAATTGTAGAGTGCTGCAGGGTGGATAGAGATACACTACTTGAATTCTGCAACCTGTGTCATCCTCAACTCAGACTAAGGGCAAACCAAGGGGAACCAGTACCGGTGAAGACAAAAGTAGCACTCAGAATTTTAGCTACAGGAACCTGAGACCAACAGGGGACATTCTGGTGGTGTCTCAGGCATCAGCGTTCAGGATTCTACATCAATTCCTGAGTGCTATGCTCCAACATGCCAGTGACTACATATATTTTCCTCATAGAACTGAGGACAGGGCTACAAATATGCAGGAGTTCTACCCTGTAACACACTACCCTGAAGTACTGGGTGATATAGATTGTACATTTATAGAAATCAAAGCACTATCCAGGGAACAGGGAAGGGTATACATAAATAGAAAGGACTTCTACTTCATAACTGCCAAGTCATGTGTAATGCTAAGGGAATCATCTTGAATGTGTTTTCTGGCAACCCAGGCAGTTACCATAACTCCCATATCTGGCACAATGCCCAAATGCATGAGATGTTTACTAGGGGTGATATCACACAGGGTCATTTACTGGGGGATGCACATTATGCACTGGAACCGTGGCCAACGCCCATCAGAAATGCAAACACAAACTGAAGAATGCTATTATGAGGCACACACTCAAACAAGAAATGTCATAGAGCATGTGTTTGGGCTGCTGATGTCACGGTTCCAGTGTCTAGATACATCTGGGGGAGCCCTGCAGCACAATCCATGTACATGTACTGAAATCTTCACTGTCTGCACCATGCTTCACAGCATCATCTTGAGAAAATGGCTCAGCAGGATCAACAGTGGGAAGGGGCACACATCCCACCACCACTGGCAAGATCACCACAGCCACATGCAGTTGAGGAGCCAGAGGGGGAACCAGCAGCTGCTGTGGGTGTAGGCAGACATAGGCCTTCCAATATGCCCTTGCACTGGCTAAGAGGCAGCGCATAGCACACTCAATCACCACCTAAGGAGCTAAAACCTTCATCATATGCACATACATACAGTAACATTGATTCCATGCAATGTTCACAACCTTTACCTACCCATGTAATGGCTGAGTATTCTTGGCATCAGGTAGAGTCAACCCTGAACTAAAACTGTAGCAACTGTCAGACTTACAAGGCAAGTGTTGAACCTGGAATATTAAAAGAAATGTGTAATCATGCAAATGAATGGCATATCCTTGCATACTGTTATTTGGTAATGTAAGTAAGTAAAAGGTGGTTGATTTTTACAGCAATGACTTCAACATGTGAGAGCAGTGACTTATGTGAATACATGTGTCCTCTATCAAGTAATAGGCCTCAGACATCAAAGATTCACACATTCATACCTCTCAAAAGTACTGATTGTCAAAGAATGTTCTTAGTTTGGCCTCATGCTTTTGTAATGGTAAATCATTAAAGAGAAAAGTTAGAAATTAATGACGCACATTTCAGTTTCAGAGTTCATATCCCTCAGAAAAATCTTAACAATAGTGATGCAAAATCTGTTTAATTCTATCAGCTCTCTGATTTTGTAAGACCAAAATATTTTTTTAAAGTCTCCCTATTTTTCAGCCTTTGTCCATCTTTATTTGTAGCCTGGTGGAGCTTTGTTGCTGTAAGTGTGTAGGAGGCATGTGCACATTACAAAACCCTGTAAGAAAGCAGTACAATTAGCAAAACGGCATCACAAACACATATACTAAACACTAAGTCATCTGTGCACCCTGAGCATCTGACACAAAATGTATGTGTCCCTGAATCCAAAAGTTAGAAAACAAGGATATGACACAGTTATCATTTGCACAGGATGTTGTGTGTGTGTGTGGGGGGGGCTAGGATGACAAAAAAGGTAAGTGAATGTGTGTGAGTAAGAAAGAGAAACAGGCAGGCATTTGGATAAAGTATCAAATGGCCACTGAGATCAAATGAGCTTTAGGCCTCATGACCGACCCATGTAACTGTTATTTGTGTGTGTCTGTATGGGCACTCCAGGTGAAATTGGTGTGTGAGTGTCTGTAAGAACACAGCCAAGTTCTGTGCTAGCTCTACATCTTGGTATGTCACACAGGTATGAGCCATGCATGGTATAGGTGGCAGTTCATCATCACTGTACCCGATCACTAGAACTGGCTCTGCCAGGAGTTGTACTGGCACGCCCATGGATAGATGCACTGCTGCTACCTGAATGTGACTGATGTCTGCTGGATGAGCTCTATACATGAGTACCCCCAGGACCTTGACCCCATGGTTTGCCATGACTGGGTGTGGGCACTTCAACCACTAACAGAGCAGTGGAAGTAGTGCCACTATGGGAGCGTGATCGGGCATAGCCACATTGGCTAACTTCAGATGATGTGGCTGGCTGACCTACATCCACGTGGATGCCATCCCCCTTCCAGCAGGCATTCCAGCACAGGCACTGCCTGTTAGAATGTGTCATTCATCCGATCCATTGAATCGGCAACACAGTCGATGCAGTCCCGTATGTCAGCCTGTGCCACATCTACAACCCTAAGCATTCCCTCACAGGTCCTATTGGAACGTGCATGCACCTCCATGACTGCCCTAAACATTCTTCAAGTGGCATGGAAAGACACACCTGGATCAGTTGGAGGATGGACAGCAGACCTCCTCCCAGCATCCCTAACAACCCTCCTGCATGACACCTCTCCCACACTTTGGCTATGACCAGAGTCAACAGGCACTAAAGCTGCAGTAACCACACTACCTGATCGAGTGTCTCACCCTCCACCTGTCCAATATCTGAGGAGTCACTGGAATGGAGTTGCATTGGCCTACTGGCCATGTCCAATAGAACTGCAGGGGATGGCTAAATGTCAACCTCTGCACCCCCCCCCCCGACTGTGCCTCTGTTTGCCCACCATTGTCATCAGAGTCTGTTGTGATACTCTGACTTCAGGTGGTAAGAATCCTGCACTTCCACTATCAGCATCACATGTGATAATAAGCAACAAACACAGGAATAATAGCTACACTGCTACAGTTCAATATATGCTAACAGAGCAACACTGCTGCCACTATCACAGATGGTACAGCAATACACACACAGTCCTGACACCCACATTACATGTACAGATAAAATAAATATTTCTGACAACTGTTCATCAGTACTGAAATAAAAATGTTTGCCTTACCATGTGCAGATGACTCCACACTTGCTAGGGAAGATGGTCCAGGAAGAAGTTATGCAAAATATAAGTACACCATCTTCACAATAGCAGTAACACAGGGTGAAACAAATTTTGGACCTTTATATTTCCATTAACAATACATTGAACAGAAACTTGGATGACACGTCCACCCCAAGGCCATGTGTAATGAACCAGAATGTGTTGTTAACTGTATCAATCTATAACTACTCCCCCACACCCTAAAAAATTTGTTAAACATAAGTATTGCTGTCAGTATTTTACTATACAAGAAATATGTAACAATTGACATAGATAAGCCTACCTGTAAGCTCCTCCTCAGACATAACTTGTCCTCCCTGAAACAGCAGCACCAACATCAATCAAATGCTGTTGTGTGCTTCCACTGAGCTCTCTTGAATCCCTGAGAGTGGACAGGAACTCATTTGGTGTCAGTGGTGGCTACTCACTGTAGCAGTCTGTCCACGGGCCACTGCAGCTGCTCTTCTCCAGGTTGATGAAAGCAATCAGTGGCCCTATGACGCACATGATCATACAGGGGATATAAAAAGTGTACACACCCCTGTTACAATGCCAGGTTTTTCCGATAAAAAATGAGACCACAATAAATCATGTCAAAACTTTTCCCACCTTTAATGTGACCTATAACCTGTACAATTCAATTGAAAAACAAACAAATCTGTTGGGGGAAAAATGTAAAAATTAAAAAAAACATACAATAAGCTAGTTGCAAAAGTGTGCACACCCTTAAACTAATACTTTGTTGAAGCACCTTTTGATTTGATTACAGCATTCTGTCTTCTTGGATACACTCCTGACCTCAATTAAAGAGACTCTGATTGACCCCAAATAAAGTTCAGCAGTCCTAGTAGGATTTGCATTTACTCAGTTGACTGCTACAGCAAAAGCCGTGGTTCTCAGAGAGCTTACAAAGCATCAAAGGGATCTCATTGTTGAAAGGTATCAGTCAGGAGAAGGGTACAAAAAAATTTCCACAGCATTGAATAGGGCTGTCCCTATTATATTATGGATATACCATGGAACACAGTGAAGACAGTCATCAAAAAGTGGAGAAAATATGGGACAACAGTGATGTTGCAAATAATTGGACGTCCCTCCAAAATTGATGAAAAGACAAGACTAAAACTGGTCAGGGAGGCTGCCAAGAGACCTACAGCAACACTGAAGGAGCTGCGGCAATTTCTGGCAAATACTAGTTGTGTACTACATGTGATGACAATCTCCCGTATTCTCCATATGTCTGGGCTGTGGGGTAGGTTTGCAAGAGGTAAGCCTTTTCTTACACAGAAAAACATCCAGGCCTGGCTAAAATTTGCAAAACAGTGCATCGAGTCTCCCAAAAATGTGGGAAAATGTATTATGGTCTGATGAGACCAAGGCTGATTTTTTTGGCCACAATTCCAAAAGGTACGTTTGGCCCAAAACCAACGCTTCACGTCACCAAAAAGAACACCATCCCCATGGTGAAGCATGGTGGTGGCAGTATCATGCTTTGGGGTTGCTTTTCTTTAGCTGAAACTGGGGCTTTAGTCAAGGTGGAGGGAATTATGAATACTTCCAAATACCAGTCACTTTTGGCCCAAAACCTTCAGGCATCTGCTAGAAAGCTGAAGATGATGAGGAATTTCATCTTTCAACATGGCAATGACCCCAAGCATACACCCAAATCAGCAAAAGAATGGTTTCACCAGAAGAAAATTAAAGTTTTGGAATGGCCCAGCCAGAGCCCAGACCTAAATCCAATAGAAATTCTGTGGGGTGACCTGAAGAGGTCTGTGCCCAAGACATGCCCTTACCAATCTGACAAATTTGGAGCGCTTTTGCAAAGAAGAGTAGGCAAATATTACCAAGTCGAGATGTGTCATGCTACTAGATTTCTACCGAAGAAGACTGAATGCTGTAATTAAATCAAAAGGTGCTTCAACAAAGTATTACTTTAAGGGTGTGCACACTTATGCAAGCAGCTAATTGTACGTTTTTTTTATTTTTTATTTTTCCCCCCTAACAGATTTGTTTGTTTTTTAATTGAATTATACAAGTTATAGGTCACATTAAAAGTGGGAGAAGTTCTGAAATGATTTATTGTGGTCTCATTTTTATGTATCACAAAAACCTGGCATTTTAACAGGGGTGTGTACACTTTTTATAGCCACTGTATGTCCTGCTGCGTACCTAAAACAGTGTTTACATCGTTCACTATCTGCTACCAAGTTTGTATTCTTCCAGATATTTCCCCACATCCTCTCTCAAGCAGAAAGGCACCATGTTGCCTAAATTACATCATTATAAGGGTCACTGAACAGGTGTTTGCGGGTGAAAACACAGAAAAACTACGAAAATAAAATAAAAAAAAGTGGACCACACTGCACCATAAAAGAGTTTAATAAAGCGCTTTTCATCTGTCCTCGTTAACAAACTTCTTCAGATTTAATACAGAGATTCAAACTCATTTTAAAACAAGTGAACATAAACATGCGACTAAAAAAAACAATCAGGCAGCATAAAAGAATACGCTAGTTACTTTGTAACTACCATCCGCTCCTTAAAGTGATATCAGCACTTATGTTCAATAAAAAATTACCTATTCATTATTTAACACACATAATAAATTTATTTTATTTTATTTATTTTATTTTACATTTGTTGACCGGGCTAGTCTAGCTGGATATATATCCATTTTTCAGTAGAGGCCCGGGAGAAAAGCTCCAAATTGGGTATAGGGCGATGCTTATTAGTCTGATTAGAGCAGGGGCATAGCCATTGGGATAAATTCAAGGATGTGTTTGTTCAAATAAATTATCACAAAACTTATGGTTGTGACATACTTAAAAAAACCTTTACACTTGAAATTGCAAATGCTATCTTCTCAAACTCTTAAGTTTGAGGAGATGTGTAATAGCACACATATCATTGATGCCTGGATAGTTATGGGCATTTAAAAGCAATTGCCAGTACAATTCTAATTTTTCCAATTTCAGTGATATCGTCCCCCCTCTACTATCTATTTGCACCTGGTCAATGGCTTTAAATTTAAAAGTGTGACCTCCTAATAAAGAAAAGTGTTTTTTCCAGTACATTGTCTACTTTCTGTATATCAGTAGCATATATATGCTCATAAATGCACTTGCAGAGTCTACACACCGTTTTGCCTATATAGAAAACAGAACAGTCTTGATACTTAGCTAAATAAACAATATACTTCGAGTTACATGTAAATCTATTCTTTAAAAAGTACGTTTTATCTTTAACTACAAAACTGTTTCCTGTGCCTATGTAATTGCAGTATCTGCACATACTGCATTTAACCATTCCCAGAAATCTAGATGCAGTTGTCTTCTTACTTTCTAGTAAATTTTTAAGGTTGCCTCCCCTTCTATAAACTATCTTTGGGAAGTTGCCTACTTTATAAGGAAAGTGTCACTACGTGATAAGTCCCAGTTCTTATGAATGATATATGATACTGTAGAACTACTGACATTAAAAGTAGTGTCTAAACTAATATTAAATTCTGCAACTTCTGTACTGGAAGGCATTTAATGAACCTCACAGCCCTGATTGAGGTTCTAACACAACGAGTTGACATGCTGGCTACACGTATAGACTGTATGGATCAGCAGCAGCGTCAACTGCATTCAACTTGTTCACAGAATACAGTGTCAAGTCCTACATTGATTTCCACGTCTCTGGCAACTAGGGAGGCTTGTGAGAATAACAGTAATTACTTTCCTGCTCCATCTATTCCATGTAGTCAACATAGTAAATCCTTACCTAGTACAACTACTGGTTTTGGGAGCTATATGAACAACACACGGGTCGAGAGGATCGACAATTTGAATATACAACGTGGTCAAGCTGTAATTAACTTAATAGAACCTTGTAACCAAACATTGACTAATGGACTAGCTAATGATTCATGTATTTTTGGGGGTCCCTACTGTTAGTGACTGGCTCAACGTTCCTATGACTTTATTGTTGGATACTTCGAACAATCTACAGGGATGACTGGCTGGAAGCACTAATGAACTCCAGGTTAGTGAAACACTTCATCTGAATTAGTTAACTTCATTTGTCCATCAACCTATGGGTTATTGGATCCATATTGGATCTGAGCCGGCAGCTTCCAATAGCTAAGGTCCGAGCTCCAAGCTCTTCCCCCTTACCCATAATCCCCTGCTATCCCTTCCTGACCCCAGATCTAGTTTGCCGTGGTTCTCTCAGCAGCTTGATTGAGCTTCCAGGCGTGGTGGTTGTCGAATTTGTGAGAGAAAAAAATCTCCTTTTCTTAGTTTTAAACAGATTTGTGTGTGTGTGTGTGTGTGTGTGTGTGTGTGTGATTTAGCATAATTCCCCAGTAGCATTAAAGTTTTCTCTACCTGGTGTTTAGTTATCTTTTTAGTGTTATTCCCTTCCCCTCGTGTGCGCGTTAGGGTGTGTGGTTTTGGGGCCTAGCGGGTGTGTTGTTTTTTTTTTGTAAGTATGGCGGAGGCACCCAAAACATTCTTTTCAAAGTGTACCGAGTGTGGCCATAAGCTGTCCCCAGCGGATGGCCACACTCGGTGCATTTTATGCCTTGGGGTTGAACATCTTTCCACCGGCTGCACTATTTGCACAGCGTTCAACCCCAGGGCCCTCAAGGACCGGAGGTCGAAGCTGATTCTGGCTGGACTTCTGCCCCCGGATCCGGCTTCGTCCTCCGGTCCCTCTGTGCACCACCTGCTATTCCCCTTCCCCTGGCCGGGACTCAACCTCCCACCTTGGACCAGGAGGAGAGGGAAGCTAGAAAGGAGAAACGCTGGGAAAAGCACCACAAGCGGCGGGCCGAAGCTTCTGCATCGGCCCCGCCAGCCAAACAAGTTTCTCCTCCCAGTCTTCTCCTTCCCGGCTCCGTTCACCCCACTTTTCATCGGGGCCGGAGGAGGAGGAGACCCCGTCCCCTTCGAGGTCATCGAGGCAGCACTCCTGGCCCGCCTCAGTGGCCTCATCAAGGTCTACCCGGAGTTTGTCCGATGCAGACTTGGATCAGATGATGTGTAGGTTCCTCCAAGCCCAGCTGCAGATGGGAGTGCTCCTGCCTCCCCCCCCCCCCACTGGGGGGGGGGAGCTCGACCCCCTTTTTTTGCCCCGATTGCTCCTTCTCCGACCCACTACCGAGGTTCGGAGTCTTCGGAGCTGGGTAGCGTCGGAGCCGGGGGGACTGTTGATGCCAATAGTATCGGGTACTTTGGTCGAGTCTGTCTGGTCCCTTTTCTTCAGATCTGAGCTCTCAGAGCCGAGAGCTGAGCTTCAGATCCGGAGGTGTCAGTATGGCTTCGGCTCCGTCTCGGTCGGAGCATACTGGCCCTTCGGATCCGACCACGTCAGTGCCGGCTCCGATACGAGGGAGGGTCTGCTCTCGGATCCTAGGGAGAGCAGCTCTCCTTCAGTGTTCAATGTTGTGGAGAGGGTTTTGTCGAGGGATTCCAGGCCCCCGGCTTCAGCTACGGCTCCACCCTGTGCTCCCTCTCAGACGGGTCCGCCTTCCATCACCCGGCCCCAGGGACAGCCTGCACAGACATCCCAGATAGTTCCCTTGCTGGAACAGGATGTGGTTGGTGAGGCCTCTTCAGAGAGCCCCCCCAAGGAGATCCCTCACAAACGCAAGTGCAAGAGGAGGCACTTGGACTCCCCTGAGTCCTTGACAGAGGACACAGACTTGGAGGAAGGGGAAGGTTCCCCAATATCACCCCCGAAGACGTCTCCTTCGGAGACATCATGGAGATGCTTCGGATCAGAGGGGGGTGGTCTGCCCCAAAACCTTCCTCTGACGAGTCTGTGTTTCTGGAGGCATTTGAAGCAGGCCCGTCTACCTCTTGGGTGTCCCCTCCCGCCAATCCCCTGGTAGACCTGATTACTACCAGGGCATGGAAGGAACCGGACACTGTGGAGACCATTCCAAAGAGGCCAGACAAAATTCTCAGCCCCCCTTCGGACAAGTCATGTTGGAGTAAGGGAGCCCCGGTAGATGCCATGTTGGTGGCGGCCGCCACCAAAAGGGAACTGGCCCAGGAGAGTTCCTCGGTCCATCCTCCAGACAAGGAGTCTCGGACGATAGACCGTCTGGGGAAGTGGGTGTTCGCTTCAGCCACCTTTTCTGTGAGGTCAATGAATTATATGGCACACGTGATACGGCTCCAGTGGGATCTTATCGAAGAATACGCTGGGTCACCCCCAGAGTCTATGTCGGCAGCGGACAAGAAAGTGTACTCTACCCGAATGGCCACTCTCAAATCTATCTCCAATACATCTATGCGGTTACTATCCCATGCCACGGAAGGAGCTGCTAGAGCTAGCAGAGTGGGCGTCGTCCTACGGCGACAGGCGTGGCTCCGTCATTGTGATTTTGCGGAACCCTTTAAGGCGTGGTTCGCAAATGCCCCGTTTGATGGTTATGCCCTTTTTGGCAAGACCGTACCTGACACACTGGTCCAGAGCGAGAAAGACGGGAAGATGTTGTCTGCCGTCGGAGTCCGCTTCTCTGCTCCCCAGAGGTCCTTCTCCAGGAGCCAAAAGGGACAGAAGAAGATGTGGTTCCGGAAATCTCAACAGTCCCGTTTCGCTCTGGACCCCTCGTCCTTCAGAGGCAGAGGAGGACAGGGTGGACTCCGCCCTAGAGGCAGAGGAGGCCCGAAGAACTTTGGGTCCAGAAAACCTTTCTCTGATCGGCCCACGCAGCAACCCTGAAGGGTTACCCGACTGCTCCACTCTGGAGGCAGTCGGGGGGCGTTTCTCGAGGCACCTGGCAGCTTGGGAGTCCATTACAACAGATCGCTGGGTGCTTTAGATCATATCCAGAGGTTACAAGATCCCCTTTCTCAATCCCCCTCTTAGTTCCCGAAGCCTCCCCGATGTCCCACCCAATCAAAGGGAGGCGGCAGCCAAGGAAATACTCCAGCTGCTAGAAAAAAGAGCAATCCAGCACGTCCCCCCAGACCAGTCCGGATCAGGCTTTTACTCCAGGTTCTTCTTGGTGCCAAAAAAGACGGGGGACCTAAGACCAATCCTCGACCTGTCCTTCCTAAACCTGTCAGTAGCCAAAGAAAAGTTCCGGATGGTCACCCTTCAATCCATTCTTCCCCTTCTGCAGGAGAATGACTGGATGTGCTCCATAGACCTCAAGGATGCGTACTACTACATTTTGATGGACAGACGATCCAGGAGGTTTCTCTGCTTCCAGCTGGAAGCCAGCCATTACCAATTCAGGGTCCTTCCCTTTGGTCTCACCACAGCCCCCAGGGTGTTCACCAAAGTGTTAACTGTTGTAGCGGCCCACCTGAGACTCCATGGAATTCAGGTCTTTCCATACCTCGATGATTGGCTCCTGACTGCCCCCACCAGGCATCTACTATGCACTGCCAGGGATTACTTTCTCCATCTAGCTCCCCGGCTGGGGATCATGATCAACATCGGGAAATTTTCCCTTCTTCCAACTGAAATCCTAGATTTTATCGAAGCCAGATTGAACACAAACCAGCTTCTAGCCTTGTTGACTCCGGACCGGCTACGAACTCTGAAACTCCATGTACTGGCCCTTCTACAATCCCCAGCTCCCCCTGCGGAATTGGTCCTGAGGGCTGTAGGCTCGATGGCGGCAACCATCAACCTACTACCCATGCCGTGCTTAAACATGAGAGTTCTTCAATGGACTTTGCAAGTCCCGTGGTCCTTCCTGCGACATCCCCTGAGCTTCCCCGTTCCTCTCAGCAGGGTGTGCAGGAAAGCCCTCTTATGGTGGCCCCAGTCCTCGGACCTCCAGAAGGGGCGCCCCTTCTCTGTGTCCCCTCCTCTAGCCACGGTGACCACGGACGCCTCTCGCCTCGGGTGGGGGGGGCACTGCTTAGGCAGGACCGTCCAAGGCACGTGGAACCATTTGGAGACCTCATTGCATATCAATGTCCTAGAGATGAGAGCGGTACGTTTGGAATTGCAAGCACTTCAGAGCCTTCTTCCATTGGGGACAATTGTGATCCAGACAGACAACATGTCAGTCGTCTGGTATATCAACAAACAAGGGGGAACCAGGTCCTATCCACTTTGTCGGGAGGCCATGAGAGTGTGGGAATGGGCGATGTCCACCAACCGCTTTCTCATAGCGATGCACATCCCGGGATGGTCCAACATCTTGGCAGACAGACTGAGTCGAACCATCCTCTCACCGTGCGAGTGGTCTCTGAACCCTAGAGTAGCGAAGCAAATCTTCTCCAAATGGGGTCAACCTCGTTGCAATCTTTTTGCCCCTCCTTCGAACGCAAAGTGCAGCGACTACTTCGCTCTAATTCCCCCACCCGGGGAATCCCCCAGAGACGCTCTGGTGCATGTTTGGCCACCCAGTCTACTTTATGCTTACTCTCCTCTGCCCCTGATGCTAAAGTTTTTACAGAAAGCCAGACGGTTGGGGAGCAGAATAATCCTCATTGCCCCATTCTGGCCTCGTCAAGCTTGGTTCCCATATCTATGGTCTCATCTAGTGAATCCCCCAAGGATTCTAGATCCCATCCCGGATCTGATCTCTCACCCATCAGGCCTGTCAACCCCGAATCTGGGCAACCTCAAGCTCACAGCTTGGTTGATCCAGTTCCAGTGATAGCTAGGACTCCCGGTATCTCGTCCCCTGTCAAGGCTATTCTAGTAGCCGCTCACAAGCCATCTACTAGAAGAATTTATAATAGCAAATGGAAGAGTTTTTCTATTTGGGCAGAGCATCAGAACTTAGATCCCTTTACAGCTCCGTTGCCAGCAGTACTAGATTTTCTGTCAGGATTATTCGACCAAGGTGCTAGCTCTTCTACGGTCAAAGTCCAGTTGGCTGCAATCTCTCATTATCATGTTGGCAGTGATCTCGGCCCTTTGACTTCGTCCAAATTATGTAAGACCTTCCTAAAAGGCACTTTCCTACTAAGACCTCCAGTTAAAGATGCAGTCACTCCTTGGGATTTAGCTCTTGTACTTCAGTCTCTAACAGCTCCTCCCTTTGAGCCTGCAACTTTGGTGGATCTGAAATACTTATCTTGGAAGGCAGTCTTTCTTGTTGCCATAACTTCGGCCAGAAGGGTCTCGGAGCTTCAAGCCCTTTGCGCCAAGCCACCGTATTTGATTTTTCACAAAGATAGGGTCTCACTCAGGACCAACCCCTTTTCTGCCCAAAATTGCTTCAGAGTCTAATATCAACCAATCTATTAATTTACCAGTCTTCTTTCCAAATTATCAGAACAAAGGTGAATACAAGTTGCACTCTCTAGATGTACATAGGCAACTAAGATTCTATTTGCACAGGACAGCTGATCACAGGAAATCAGACCAGCTTTTTGTATCCTTTGCTAAATCCTCTTTGGGAAAACCTGTATCAAAAGTCACATTGTCCAGATGGATTTCACAATGTATTCTTTTGGCATATGAGAGTTCTGGCCGGCCTGCACCTCAAGGAGTCCATGCCCATTCTACTCGGTCGATTTCTACCTCTGCTGCTTTTCGATCTAGGGTGTCGTTGGATGACATTTGTTCAGCAGCCACTTGGGCTTCATCTCATACATTTATAAACCATTACAAGTTGGATATTGTTTCCAGAGGGAGAGCATCCTTTGGCTATGCAGTGCTCCGGAACATCCTTCCATGAGGACCTCCCAAGAATCAGGTAGCTGGGGACTCTGTCCCATAGCTTGATGGACAAATGAAGTTAACTACTTCAGATTAAGAAGTTATGTACTCACCATAACGTTCCATCTGAGTAGGTAAATTTCATTTATCAGCAACTGTCCCTCCCTCCGTCCCCCAAACCTATATGGATGTTCAAAGGACTCCTGCTTTCATGGCGGATTGTCTCTAGGTTAGAGTATGGAGGTGGTTCTTGGTATTGTATGGTTTATGGATAAGCAAACTCGATCTGAGGTCAGGAAGGGATAGCAGGGGATTATGGCTAAGGGGGAGGAGCTTGGAGCTCGGAACTTAGCTGTTGGAAGCTGCCAGCTTGGATCCGATATGAATCCGATAACCCATAGGTTGCTGACAAATGACGTTTACCTACTCAGATGGAATGTTATGGTGAGTACATAACTTCTTATTTCGGACAAATTAAAATTATTAAACCAAAGACTATTGAAACTTAAAAAGCTGCAGTTAGAAGTAGCTTATCTTCAAGAATGCCTTCATTTACAAATAGTACCAAAGGGGCTTTGGGTGCATCAATACCCAACAGTTCTAGTACCCAATTCAACTTTTCATTGTGAGTTGTTGCAGTTTTTCGATCAACAAGGTTTCAAATTACTTGAACTAGTGACTAAACATTACACATTGTTCATTACAACCTTTCACAAGAACGTAACTGAACTAGAAGACAATATCTAAAAGGACATTGACTTTTCTAGATACAAGTATGACTATTCTGGGATTCTTACTAGTTTGGACCAGCATTTAGAGAAATTAAAAAACACCAAACGTAAAAAACTTCAACGGGACTTGTCAGCTTATCAACAAGGTACGGCTTACCCATCGCCTCCACCTTCACAAAGTTTGAATATACTTAACCTGGGCAGTAACACCTTAGGGGAAGAAAATGTAGCTGTTAACACGTGTAAGTGGACATGCCCTGGATGGTCGAGTCAATCTAGGTAACAATGCTGACTGTACGACCGTGTTAAGACGGAGTGAACACATCCATAGTTTAAACAGCAACACTAACAGCTCTAATAACAATATTGAAGGGAATAATTCATACAGTTATCAAAATAATCAAAATTTTCAACAAGGCAAACAATTGGGAGCTATACAGAAACAATATCAGAGAACGAGGAACAAACAGTGGAACAACCAACGGAGACGCTAACATTAGAGGAACACCAGGAGTTAACTATTTTAACAAATTCTTTTGGTGACTTTAAAATATTTAACTATTCATCAGTGGACATTGTTCCTTTGATCTTAAATGTTCTTTCTAAAGGTCACACTTTTGTTCCTCCTTAGTATTTAAACATAGCTAGAACTATCATGAATGTTAAACACTTTGTTAGGAAACTTAATTTTTCAGTATTACTGGGTAACAAAGATATTGAACAAAATAAATTTAAAATTTCTAGTACCTATAATCCTCCTCTTCACCCAACTTTACTCCTGTTTGAAAATGTGTATGAATTAGATCCACAATATTTATTTAATAACAACAGGAACAACAATAGACAAACTTTTCACCTTGTTTACCTACTAATTATAATGTTAGTGTAGAAGAATGACAGGCCATTGAACTATTGAGGTCACTAGAAGTTAGAATTATTAAACCCGATAAAGGGGGAGTGTTAGTCATTTTGTATCAGGAGACTATGTACAAGGTGAAGCTTATGTTAAGGTTTAACGCAATGAATTGAACATTGCTTGTAACTGTATTAGGGGTTATTTGGATGGCCTTTTCATTGAAGCTAGAATAGATTTAGATCTTTACAACTACATGTCTATGCCCTTTCCTAGGACTCCGATTATGTTCAGAATTCCAAAGATCTATAAAAGTTTGACTAACCCACCAATGAGACCTCTTATTGATGCACGTAATTCCATTATACTCTTTTGCAAAAGTCGTTGAAACAATCTTGCAGAAGTATTTGAAATTCGAACAGCAAATTTGTAAAGACTCCTGGACTTTTTTAGAAAAGATTAACAACCTTAAATTTAGTGAAGAACAGACTTTTCTAACAATCGATGTTAAGTATTTATATACCTCAATACCACACCTGGAAGAAGTTGAATGGGTGAGCTTGATGTTAAAATTCAGAGGAGCTTCACCCTCTGAAATATATCTAGTTGAAGAATTATTGGATATTATACTTTCCAGTATTTCTCTTTAATGATGAATACCTTCAAAAGATTGGAATTGCTATGGGCTCGCCTTGTGGAGTCAGCTTAGCAAATTTTGTCATGGCATACTGGGAGAATGAGTGTATTTTTTAAAAAACAGAAATAATTCAAAAGATAGTGTTTTATACTCGGTACCTAGATGATATTTTTATTCTTTTTCTTGGAGACTTAGAGCAGGCTACTGAACTAGTTAATTACCTTAATAACTCTTCAGATTTTTTTAAAGTTCACTTTTAATTTTGATGACAGAACGATTGACTACTCAGACATAAAGCTAAGTAAAGACACCAACAGCAATAGCTACATGTCTAAAATCCATAGGAAAAAGACCTATTCAAATTATTTTCTGCATTTCTTTAACTGCCACCCTTACCACCAAAAACACGTGGTGGTTAAGGGGCAACTGGTGAGAGGAGCGAGAATTGTTACACTAGATGAAGACTTTATTGCAGAATGTCAAAATCTCTGGAATTTATTTTTGAGATGAGCCTATCCTAAGGAAATGGTTGACACACTAATAGAAGTTAAATACAAAAGATCTAATGGTACGTATGTACCTATATTAGGCCCAGTTAAATTCCAGGCCGATACAACCAACTCTTATAGACTCTCCACCTTCCTTAGAAAATTCTCAGTTGACTCTCCCTAAAACCAGTACTGAAGTTACAGAATTTAATATTAGTTTAGTCACTACTTTTAATGTCAGCAGTTGTACAGTATCATACATCATTCACAAGAACTGGGACTTATTACATAGAAAGTAAGAAGACAACTGCATCTAGATTTCCGGGAATGGTTAAATGTGGTATGTGCAGATACTGCAATTACATAGACACAGGAAACAGTTTTGTAGTTAAAGATAAAATTTACTTTTTAAAGAAAAGATTTACATGTAACCCGAAGTATATTGTTTATTTAGCTAAGTGTCAAGACTATTTTGTTTTTTATATAGGCAAAACGGAGCGTAGAATTTGCGACCGCATTTATGTGCATATATATATATATGCTATTGACAGACAGAAAGTAGACAACGCACTGGCAAAATACTGTTCTTTATTAGGAGGGCACACTTTTAAATTTAAAGGCATTGACCAGGTGCAAATAGATAGTAGAGGGGGCCGATATCAATGAAATTGGAAGAATTGGAATTGTACTGGCAATTGCTTTTAAATGCCCATAACTATCCGGGCATCAATGATATGTGTGCTATTGCATGTTTCCTCAAACTTAAAAGTTTGAGAAGATAGCATTTGCAATTTCAAGTGTAAAGTTTTTTAAGTATGTCACAAACATAAGTTTTGTGATAATTTATTTGAACACATCCTTGAATGTATTTTTTGTGTGTGTTAAGTAATGAATAGGTATTTTTTTATTGAACATAAATGTTGATATCACTTTAAGGAGCGGGTGGTAGTTACAAAGTAAATAGCATATTCTTTTATGCTGCCTGATTTGCATTTTTAGTCACATGTTTATGTTCACTTGTTTTAAAATGAGTTTGAATCTGTTTGTATTATATCTGAATAAGTTTGTTAACGAGGACAGACGAAAAGTGCTTTATTAAACTCTTTCACGGTGCAGTGTGGTCCATAGGTGTTTGCGGGTATTGGCACATTTGGGTGCCATAGCCCTAGGTGACATAAAACGCAAAAGAAGGATACAACATGTCATTAAAACATAATTAAAAGCCCTGCTTAGATATAACACATAAGTAGTTTTTCACTATTACTCACTGGAGAAACAAAAATATTTCAAGATATTCAAATATAAAAAAATTGATTTATGTGGTTGTAACATGTCAAAGTCACACAAAAAGCAATGTTTGATCCAAAGCAATGGGAGTAACAGTAGTAAAGAAAACCTCAGTGCAAACTATTTTGTTTGTGCCAAGACAGAAATGGAACTTGCCCCCCCCCCCCCAAAAAAAAAAAAAGACAAATGACATTTTGGTGCCAAACAAAGGAATAAAAGTAAAACCTTAGTAAATTGTTTTTTAAGTGCTGTCAAAGAAACTGTACAAAGAATGTGTACACATTTACCACACAACATTAATTTTTATGCAATTGCCAGTTAGCTCTACCAGTGGCCCATATCTCTCAACTGTACAGATTTTGCAGAATGTCCAGATTTTTGCCTCATATTTTTGTTCTGTTTCTCATAAAAATTGTGGTTTTCTTGAGCTCATCAGCTAATCATTGCGGGTTGAAGTCAGAAAGTCACACACATTTCAGATTGAGACTTGATACCCTTCAGGAAATGCACAGTAATGCAAAACCTGTTATTCTGTCAACTTTATAAGTCTGTAGGGGCAGTATTTAAAAAAAGTGTCCCTATTTTTGGGTTTTTGTCCCCCTTTACTTATGGCTTTATCCAGTTTCTTGCTGTAAGAGGTATGCTGTGGCCTGCACTCCCCTAGAGGTGTCTGTGGGTCATCTTAGAAGGCTAACACCCCTGTGTCATTGACAATATAGAACATTTACATTTCATTGAAATAGTAATAGAAGAGTGTAAAGAGAAACGGTTGTAAGATTAATGCTTGTGATGAAAGTTAATAAGGCTGTGGATTTGAGAAACTAAGCTGCCCTGAAAAAATGCCTGTGCCATCAGTAAACTTCTAAAAAGTACATACAGAGAAAAAATATTTTTATATATGCATTAATAAATGTTACTTTTATAAGTGACATGCAAGCATATCCAGTATATAACTGAAAATTGCAATCCTACCTTATCAAGATGAGTAGTTTTCTATGCAGATAAATCCAGAGTAATAGAATTTTTCTTTTTCTGTGTTATCCACATAGACGAGACTCCTCACCTTCAGGTTCCCTTTTTATAGTGTAGATTCAGGCATGTGAGCATGATGAAGATGCAATGAGGTGTGAACTTACTAGAATTGCTGAGTCCCAAATGTTTGGCTCTGTGTAACAAATGTAAACACAGTGCAGGCATTCTTTCTGTGTTTGTTGCTAATGGATTGCAACTTTGAATGATTACTGGTAGGAAGAAAGGAAATGCAACAGCAATTCAGACTCCATTACCTCCAATGGTTGTGTCAGCCATGTTAGACTTACAAGTGTAGAAGTAATTGTATCATGGTTTTAAATGTAATTAAGCAGGACATTTCACAGTTTCAGTTAACATCCAGCCTATCCTCCATTTGTTGAAAACTGGATATTATTGCCATTTAATATTCTCACACATTTTAAGGAGAATGATACAAAATGTCTTACAGATTGCATGTCTCAGATTACTACTCTGAGAAGAATAAACAACATACACAGATAAGACAGAGCTGCATCTCTGCAAACAGTAGTCATGAATGGTTGTATGATCACTCATTGCACTATATCTGAAATTAATACATGTACAAACAGCTCAGAAGTGTACAAGTGTCATATGTCTTGTTAATACTGTGGATGATGATGCACTTACTTGTATGCACAATGATTTTCACTGTCTGCTGCAAAGCTGTTTCAGTGGCAAAGAGGGATAAGACACCCTTACTGTGCATTGAAGGCTCATTGGTGTGAGAGTTCAAATTCAGACGTATAAAAATCTTTCATGTATACTAACATATATTTTGTAGTGTTTATTATAGATTTTTATTTTAAATGCCAGTGTTTGCACGGTGTACAGCTTAGCTTAAACACAGGAAACAGATAAACACAACAAATGTCATGTAATGTACTTCTTTGATAACCATTACATCAACTATTCTTGTGAATCAATTGTATGTGTAGCACATTTGCTAAACACATTGATCCACAGGGCATATACTATCTGAAGATCAGGATTCAAGTCCCACCTTTGTCTTTTAAGAATGACACCGAATAAAAAAAATACTCACAAGGCTAAAACAAGTTTAGCTTTGCTTGTCTTTTTGAGCGAAGCTTACCATCATGCAAATTTAGAGTAATGGCCCACACATGAGCAGACAGAACCACTGCAGACTTGATGCAGACATTCTCGATTACAAAAAGGATACATTTTTGCATTTTTTGCTTTCTATACGCAACACCACTTACTGACATTGCTCAGTGGTTAGCAACTTTCCCCAATACCTGCAGGTCCAGAACACATGCAGAGAGGAAGAAGACAGTCAACAGTTTCAAAACTAATGCATTCTATCAAGTATGTTGAGCACTGTGCAAGTACACTAAGCAGAGGTGTGCTGCAGTTAACAAACAGAAGTTAATGAATGGGAAAATAAACAACTGTTATTTAACTATTCCTTTGGCAGCAGGTGTTAAGTGTAGGGCTGCAGTGCAGGAGGTCATGGGCTCTAGTACAAGAAATCCCAAATATTTTTACTGTTGTTCCATTTCAGTTTATATTAAATGTCACAAAAATCTAAACATAATTATAAATAACAATAAGTATGTATAACAGTGAAACTGTCATAAATTATATGTATGAGTGGGGATATACAGACTACTATGTTTCTGTAATTATAATTGTGCTTTCTAGCCTTGGCTAGCTTTCAGACTTCAATAAGATTTATACGAACATGAATGTATACACCAGAACATTGTCTGGTCACACATATACATGGTTAACCCCTCAATCTGTCATGTGTATGTATATGTAATTCATGACTACGTTTGAGAAGCCCTTCTTCTGTGGCAAAGTTGGAAAATCACCACTGTGGAAGAAAATGTTTTGTCTCTTATCCATAGGTTTGAATCCTACATTGAGGACCTAGAATTTATCACTGAAATGCAGACCCTTCTACCTACCAAGGAAAATGTAACAGTGTCAGCATCACATTATTTTACATACCTTCCAGTGCCAACACAAAGCACAAGCTAAACTATATCAGTCTAAAATAATTTGCAAAATCAGAATCCTGATGGAGTACATATAATAGGTGACTTCAATCAGGCAAACCTGAAAACAGTCCTATCTCAGTACTTCCAGTATGTAGACTTTGCAACCAGAGGGGAGAATACATTGGACAAGGTCTATACAAATATTAAGCTAGCATTTAAGGCAGTACCTCACTCCCCACTTAGGTAACTCAGATCACCTTGCCATTATGTTGCTACCATCATACAGACCACTGCTGACCAGGGGGAAACCGTCAGTGAAGCAAGTGGGAGTATGGCCGGAGGGAGCAGTCTCAGCACTGCAAGACTGTTTTGAGAGTACAGACTGGAACATCTTCAAGGAGGCAGCCACAGTAAACCGACACATCAAGCTGGAGGAGTACACTGACTCAGTGATGGGTTACATCTCAAAATGTGTTGCTGATGTGACAGTCACCAAAAGCATCATCACAAGAGTCAGTCAGAAACCCTGGCTAACAAGTGAAGTGTACGAGCTCCTGAAAGCAAGGAATGCAGCATTCAAGTCTGTTGATAAACAGGCTCTCAGATTGGCCACATCTCAGTTAAACAAAGGGCTGAGGGAGGCCAAATGCAAATATAGTCAAAAGATCTTGAGCCACTTCTCCGAACAAAATGACCCCAGGCACCTGTGGCAGTGCATCCAGCCTATAATAGATTACAGGTCCCCATCTCCACAGTGTGATGATGATACAGAATTCCTAAACAAACTCAGCATCTACCTCAGTAGGTTTGAAAAAGGGAACAAGACAGCAGCAGAGAAAATCACCAACAACCAGAGCAAGGAAGAGCTCAGCCTCAACCCTGCTGATGTCAGAAGGACTCTACGAAGAGTTAACCTCAGGAAAGCAGCTGGGCCTGATAACATTCTTGGAAGAGTGCTCAGAGACTGTGCAGACCAACTAACAAATGTACTCTCAGACATCTTCAACAACTCACTGAGTCAAGCCATTGTGCCCAAATGTTTCAAGTACACAAACATTACACCACTGCCAAAGAAGTCACCACCTGCTAGCCTAAGTGATTATTGTCCCATAGCTCTCACCTCCACTGTGATGAAATCCTTTGAGAGACTGGTCAAAGATGTGATAACATCTAAACTACCTGCAGACTTCAGTCCACTCTAGTTTGCATACAGACCCAATCATTCCACAGGAGCTGCTATTTCTTTGGCACTCCACTTATCACGGGACCACCTGGAGAACAAGAATAGCTATGTGAGGCTACTTTTCATCGATTTCAATCCAGCTGTCAATACAGTCATCCCACAAAATCTGATCAGAAAGCTGGTTCAACTGGGCATCAGCATTCCACTATGCAACTGGATTCTGGACTTTCTTTTAGATACAACCCAGAAGGTGTGCATAGGCACGAATACATCGGAGCGCATCTCCCTGAACACTGAAGTCCCACAGGGATGTGTCCTAAGCCCCCTGATTTTCACCATACTAACCCACGGCTGTACTGCCAAGCACAGCTCAAAGCATATCATCAAATATGCAGATGATATGACAGTTATGAGCCTCATCAGGAAAGATGATGAAACAGCTTACAGAAAGGAAGTGAATCAGTTCATAAGTTGGTGTTATAGCAGTAATATTGCACTACATATAAATAAGTCAAAAGAAATAATTGTGGACTACAGGACAAGCAACAGAGAGCACTCTCCATTTGTAATCCATGAAGATATAGTTGAGAGTAAAAAGCACAACATTTCTGGGGGTGCATATTGCAGAAGACTTGACATGATCAGACAACACAAACGCCATCATTAAGAAGGCCCAACAGCAGCTTCACTTCTTGCGAAGGTTGAGGAGAGCAAACCTACCATCAACGGGTCTCACAGCCTTCTACAGGGCCACCAACAGGAGTATACTGACAAACAGCTTTACAGTATGGTATGGAAGCTGCTCTGCTTCTGAGCACCAGTCCCTCCAGATGGTAGTGAAAGTGGCTGAGAGGATTGTCAGGAACTCCCTCCCATCCATACGACACCTGCACATGTCCAGATGCCTCAACATGGCAAGGAAAATAACCAGGGATAGCACTCATCCTGCTTGCAAGCTGCACTCACATTTAATATCAGGAAGGCGCTTTTGATGCAAATGCTGCAAAACCATGAGATTCAGAAACAGCTTCTTTCCACTAGCCATCAGGTTACTGAACTCTAGGAACAGTACCCTTCACACTGGACATTAAGGCAGTAATCCAACAATACTGAAAAGTCTCTATAGTGCAATATATAATAAGGTCTTACCCGCACACAGATGGCAAAGTCAGCAGTAATCAAACTGAATTGTCTTAATGTGCAATATAAATGTAAGCCTTAAAAGTGTAATTTTTCCAGTGAAAATAAGCTAATAAGCTAGTAATGAGTGACAGTCTGTTAAATCAGTGCAATAATGCAAGTATTTATTACTGTTGTGTTTGTCATCTGTGTCCGTAGAATTCTGTGTGTTATCATCATGTTAAATGTAGTCTGTGTTATATGCACATTGAGTCCGAAGAAACGTAATTTTGTTCAGTTCCCACTTGTGTGAATCGAAGTGACAAAGTTTACTTTGACATTAACTTTGACTAAAGATCAAATTTACCGGCGTATAAAGCCTAACCAAAAATATCAGGTCATGAAATGTATGCCCCTAGTACATGTCTGCAAAGTGAAATCACCTAACAGTTACAGCAGCAAACAACCCTCAAACTATAATGCCAAGTGTCAGATTAACTTTCCAGTTTCCAAAACTACATTATTGCCTGTTTGGCACTGTTGCCGTCCACTTAACATTGCGCAGATGTAGTTAACATCTTTTAGGTTTGCACACTACCGGTAAACACAGTAACAGGTATTGGTGGGAAATCATTATTAGCGCTTGCTTTTTTCTCTGGTAGACTTATCTGGTGGTAGAAGGGAATGTGCCTAATTTAGGTTGCAGAAATGGGGTGTTGAGTCCAGAATCTTTATTGGACTCCTTGTAAAGCACCGCAATTGAAGGCTTTTGCAGGGGGACGATATGGGCTCCCATTACATGTCTGAGGCTTGGAATATTCTGGCCAAGGCCATCTCCACTGTGACTGGCATTCAAAAGACGCAAGAGGGATACACTCAATAAGTGGCAGGATGAGTTTAGGACTAGTAACATCCCGTGGTTGTGTAAATATATTAATAAAGAGAATTTATAGTAGATAGAAAGCTACATATAGGCAAGACTGGTGTACATAATGCTCTTCTGGTGTGTTTTATTTATTGTATAGCTAATGCATAGACTACTGCGAATAGAGAAGCCCATGCTGAGCATCTAGAGAGATTGAGGGAAGCAAGGGATTTGTATGCAGCACAAGAGAAATATTATTGTAGCTTTTAAATTAAACTAGCACATCTGGGACCCAACCTGGCAGTACTGCCTCTTCTGCCCCTGCACTACCTGTGTCCTCAGATAGCACTGCCCCAGCAGCTAGTGCTGTGGTATCTTCCAGGAGTACTGGTAGAGGTGGGGATTCTATCACCTGCTAAGAGATGCCAGGGTTGGTGCATAGGGTCGTGCACACCTACACCGTATGGAGAGGCTGCTCTCCCTTATGCTGCATAAGCGAAGATGTCAAGCACTCCAACAGCCAGTGGAGTTAAGGGATGGTAATGACAGTACTGTGGATGAGGACTAGATTCTCACTGTCTCCATGTTTGACAGGCATGGGCATCTGTTTCCCTTCCCTAACCCTAATCATGGTATCCTCCACCCTGTTGTGTCCCTCATTGTCCCTGTGTCTTGTCTTGTTTGTTTGCATCTGCTTCCTCATCTACCCTACTTACCTGACCCAGAAATACCTATGTCCCTTTCCAAACATTCCTGTCTTACTGAAGGAAAAAAAAATGGGCACCTGAACTACAAAAAAAAATTATCCCATACATAGCTGTCCATTTCACACGTGTATTCTTGATGCACATGATTTGGTCCAGCTGGCCATACAACATGATTGTGTTATCACCCCCTTTGTTGCAGTGACAGTCTAAATTCAGCTAATATGTGTACATATTTTCATTTTACACTGCTGAAGTGGATTGCTGTGATCCTTTCCTACCTTCCTCCTACACATTCCTATATTGCTTTCCCTTTGTTCTTCCCCCCGCTTACCACCCTTTTCATCACTTTCCTATCTACCCCATTTTAACACCTTTAATGTGGTCAAAAAATAGAATCATGCAAATCAGACATAAGTGTTAAAAAAAAAAGTAGCTATGGAACTGTTCACTTTTTGGCCTCAGTGTTTGCCCGGAGTTTGGCATTGTACACCAATGCCCAGTGACAGTGAATGTCTTTTCAGTGGTGTGGTTACCTCCACACAATGCTGTTTAAATATGCTGCACTGTGGTCACCTCCACACAATGCTGTTTAAACACGCTACACTGTGGTAATACACAGTGAATGCAGACTTAAAAAGTATGTCATTGCAGTATAACTATGCATTTAAAACTGTTAGATATACCTGGATTCAAACCCTATATCACCTGAGCTCCAGAAGAAACATGTCGATCCATTTACTGCTGCCACAGAGTCAGCTAAGCAGCAGGTGTGTTTCATACATTCAGTACTCCAAACTCTCATAATTTTATCAGTGAAGCTCATCATTGCTGTTTACGCACAAACAGGGAAAGCAGTATAAATGCGTGTATTGCATGTGCAAACACTTTGTCATTGATCGTGGAAACAAGCTGCTCAGTAGTAAGCTATTTAAAGTTTACATTAGCATGTATGACTTATGTTTCTTGTCCATGAAGTGTTCATGCCATGAAAGTACATGTGAAAACACAAACAAGGGGAAGGCACTTTTTGAGAAAAGAATACATGTTTACACTGCAGCCATCTGTTACTTCCTCCCATGTACTGCAAATTTGTTCTCTCAGTACTTTTTCACAAATATATCAACTACACTACAAAAATAAATAAATGCTTTCTTATGTACCATGCACATCTGTATAATGACAATACACATTCAGATTTTTCAATAGTTTTAGTAACTTGGACAGCCGTTTGCATATAGTTTGTAAAGCTGTGTCTTAAAGTACACCTGCACATTGTGCACATTGGAAACACAACAGTAAATACTACACATTGCACACTCATCTATCTGGCAACATGCAAGAACTTTAATATCTTTACAGTTGTGCATGGCTAGCCATTCATTTCAATCAGGCCTTCCAACATCTTCACTCAAACATCCAATGATGATGTCATCCCCTATTAAGTGTCCTGCAGCCTTGTAAATGACAGACGTGTGCCATGGTGCTTGCTTAAAGTACTGAGTTCTGTAGTCCGTGTACTTGTGTAGGGGTTCTGTTCTCACTGAAGTCACTTGGTGTGTGTGTGTGTGTGTGTGTGTGTGTGTGTGTGTGTGTGTGTGTGTGTGTGTGTGTGTGTGTGTGTGTGTGTGTGTCTAGTCAAAAGTGCATAATTGTGTATCCTGCAGTCACCACTATAATCCTGTGGCATACTAATGTTTTCACAGTTTGATATTCCTACTCATCCATTTCATTCAGGCCTCCCAACATCTTCTCTGAAACATTCACTGATGATGTCATCCACTGTAAATTGTCCTGCAGCCTTGTAAAAATCAGACTTGTGCCGTGGCACTTGCATAATGTACTGAGTTCTGTAGTCCAGGTACTTAGGTATTGGTTCTACCCTCACTGAAGTGGTGTGTGTGTGTGTTTGTTTGTTTTTGCACTTGCTTGACATTAAAGAGAGCATTTTACACCGGCATGTTGGTCACTGCTATTACCATCTTCCTCTCTCCAAATGTAGTTGATGCCATCACTTATAAAGTATTGTCTGACACTCTCCGAGTCAGACTTATGCTATGCCACTTACATTAAATATGGAGGTCTGTAGTCTATATACTTAGGTAGGGGTTCTGTTCTGACTGCAGTCAACTGATGTAATGTGTGTGTGTGCGCGCATGCATTTGTAAGTGTGTTTGTGCACTTTCTTGACATATAAATTGAGCATTTTACACCAGTATGTCAGACATTGCTATTACCATCTTTCTCTCACCAGACTATGCTGATGTCATCAGCTATAGCTATGTCTTAAGCATGTTCTGTTAATGTTGCAGGCTACGTTTAGATCCCTGGAGTGACTCTTGTGCCATTGGATTTGCAGATGTGCAGCATTTTCATCAGGGCAGGGTCAGAGACTGACCTGTTGTGGGCCAGGCACAAGTCACTTCATCCTATACGATACAGAGTACAGTGACATGGCTTTCAGTCTATTCATGTACATATGTCTTGGTTTGTAGGACCTGTATTTTCTTGTTGAGAAACCCCTGTGGTCTCTATTTCAGCTGCAGGTGTCTGATGAGGTACGTGCAAAAGGAAACATTGTACTCTTAATGTTCTGATGAGAGTCGAGTGCAGTGGTGTTATCCTCAGACCTGAATACGATGGCGTGACTTATGAGGTGCATGACGCAGAAGGCTTTCCATACAACTGTGGAAATTTTGTGGCTGGGTTTCAGCTGGAGGGGGGGTGGTGGTGTCAGAGTTGTAATTAGCATGGAATTCCACTTTGCAAACAGCAAAAATAATGGCATGTTTTTGCATTTATTTTCAGACCATGTAGTTTTGGCAGCATTCATTTGTCTGTGGTAGCCTCTTTTATAATATGTTTGCATTGTTGGTGGACTCTGCGATTGCACCCAGTTTGCAATTATCGGCAAACTTGGTAAGCCAAAGGCTGTATACTTTAGCGTGGACCTAAAAGAAATAGATTGCAAACAGAAATAGATTGCAAACAGTAAAGGGCCCAGCACAGATCCTTGTAATGTGACACTGATGACAGCTCTACTGGTTGACTCACCAACTTTGACAGTATGTGCTCTGTCAGTGAGCGTATTGCGTAACCATCTAGTAATGTAAGGTTAATCCACAGCTGGGAGAGTTTCTCAGTGATACCTGAGTGGGGGATTGTGTCAAAACCCTTGGCCAGATCAGGATAGGTGGTATGCACTGTTGTACCTTCATCCAGGACTTGGTAACTTTCTCAAAGAAGTCTGCTAGGTTTAATGAGCATGAACTACCATTAACAAAGACAAATTTAGTTGGGTCTCGAGTTTAAAGGTCACCTATATCCTTGTTGATAAGGTCCATGCTGATTCTTTCCATGGCCTTGCAGATGAGACTGGTTAGACTTGTAGGCTGTTTTCCTCTCTGTTTGAACAATGCCAGTTCTCTGGCTATGGTTAAAGACAACGCTAATTTGATCCATTAGTTTGTGTTTTAGATTGCTTAGTAAGCAAGTTGGGATGTTATCTGGTACCACTGAGGTATTTAACCTTGGAGAGTTCAGATATGGCCTGATGTCTAGAGATACTAGCCAGGGAACTGGTGTCATGTATGCTTTGGGGTATGGCCAGGGGCTTGAGGTGTGCGCCAAATCAAGTCAGCTAGCATGTTGGCCATTTTCTCCGGTGCAGCTTTATGTTTAGACTCCTAGCATTACGCAGCAGATCTTTGAGTTTCCCTCCAGTGGATGTTATGTCAGAACTTTTGTTGCTTTCACATTGCCTGACAAAAAACACTATGAGAGAGGCAAGTGCCTTTGCCAGTATCCAACAGCCTAGAGGACACAGGTTCAGACCATCTTTGGCAAAGCAGCATAGCTTATCAACCATGTAAGCCCAGGTTGAGAGATACTGGATACCCCTGGATTAACACCAGAAGCTAAGCCAATTGTTGAAGCCCATCAGTTTTATTTATATTATTACATCATCCTAGGTGAAGTTGTAATGCTGCTTAAGGCTAGGGTCATACCTGCCTTAGACACATTATTTGACAGTTTAGTCATGTCTGACTTCATGTAGTCTAGAGAGGTACATTATGAAAACAAATCCACAACCCAATGATAATGCAGCCATCACACCCCTATGAGTAGACCAAGTGGTATGTGACCTGTGTATTGAGGTAGATGGTATGTGGAACATCCACCATGTGTCAACAGTGGTGACTACTCCTTCATGTATGTAACAGAGCTCCTGAGTATGTACAGGATATACACATTAATGGCCATAATACTTCCATAGTTCACAGCCTTCGTCACACAAATAACTGAGTACAATGCAACCTACTTCCCTTCTTCATGTACCTCCGTACACATCTTCCATGGATGTGTTGCTCAAGTGTGCAACTTTTACCACAGTGAGCTTCCCCACGTCTTATTGGCCATACTTTGGTATTCTTGTTGCATAAACATTACTGTCTGATGTTGAGGAACGCCCATCAAGGTGTTAGTGACGCTTGTTTCAGTGATCATACAATACATACATAGTTGTTTGACAACACTGATGGTATTTCTTACATTCATGACAGTGTGGATTATGCCTTATAATACGCCATGTACACCTGTCAACTAGCCTGGATTGATCATAATATCACATACAGGTATAGCAGTGTTCCTCCTAACACCTTCAGTAGATGTTACAGTGTCAGAGCAATGTGCTTGATTACCCTAATAGATTGCTGACATCTTGTAATAGTTGTACAAGTGTGGTTTTGCAGAAGCATCTATGGTCACTCACAATCGCATATGTTATGTCAGAGACATGGGATTACTGGTGGTATTATTCTGATATTGTCCATGATTGTGCATGCTTCTGTTTACTGTTGTCCATGAGCCTGTAACTGTGTGTCCCAGTTAGTGGAGACCTCTACTGACAGTACCGTCTTATTCAGGCAACTTATTTTGAAAGGCTTCACAATATGCACCCACCCCCTATTGTATATAACATCCCTGATAGATGTCCTCTCCATTGTTCATGTCAGGATACTTATATCACAGACATCTCCATTGTTGTGTCACCTTGTATGACAGTCACATAATATATATTTTCACTGTGCAGTCCGCAGTGTATCATGTTGATATGTGATTGCTGTCCCTGCTACAAATGTATTCAATTACATTCCCTTATCTGTTATACATTAGGATGTTTCACCTGCCCTCTTTCCCTTTGTTTATTTCTACAAGTCATCTGTGTGTCCATATTCAATACACACACTTCCCCTGACTGTTTATTTCAAATGGCAGTCCATGCACCTTTACGAATCATTTACACAATTTTTGTTCAGTGCGCCTGAAATAAGATTCCGCAATACTCTGTGTTTGGAGTGTATAAATTGCTATGTTATTAACCCTGGTAATCACTGTTGCATTCCGCACAATCACACAGACCTAATTTGTCCATACGTAAACAGGTCTACATGTGTGCTGCTGTCCTTGTTGCTTTGCATGGTTTCTTGGCCAGCAAAACTGTTGCTAGCTAAGAAACCTCACTTGTTTACATTTAAATGCTGTGTGTGGTATGAATATGTAAATAGCGCTGCTACTCACCATGGAAACATAAAAACTCCACATAAGCTTCACGCAAAGTACACTGAGTTTATTGAATTCCCAGGTATATGAATAATGAAATAAATACCAAACAACTTAGCAAATAGCTGATCTGAATTGTCAATTTTCATGTAATCCTCAATGGATGGGTTCAGTTCTAATCCCTTGGAAATGACTCAGCTGCTTGCTAAAGCTTGTGGACTCCTAAAACCTTGCGCTTCCCCCTTTACCCATAATGGACCTGGTTGAATACCTCAGATCTCATTTGCCGCTTTCAGCTTCTGATGTGGTTCTTGCGTTTACTGTCGAGCTTTATTCAGATAAGTGAATTTTTTGTTTTTCTTCATATTTTTCTCCCCCTTTCTAAGTACATTCCCTTTTAGTCCTGTTGCACCTCTCTGATGCTTCTTCACTCCCTTTTTCATACTTTTTAGTACTTCTCAGATAGCTATCTCAAGGATCTACCCCTGATCAGAACTCACTTTGTGTGTTTTGTTTAGATTCTCACCACTTGCAGGAAGATTGCTCCATCTGCCACTGTTTTAGCCGCATGGCTCTAATGGAGCGAAGAAATAAGTTGATTCTGAAAGGCTTTTCCCCTCCTCCTTCGGTAAAACTATTCTCTGGGTTATCCTCCAAAAATGTAAATCCTCTAGGTCCAGTCCTGCTTTGTCCTCCCCTTTTGTGAGATCCACGGAGGTGAAAAAAACCTAGCTCCTCGGTGCCGATATCTTCCTCGACTCCGAGCATGAAGAAGCCAAAACTGTCGGTTCCACCTGCTATGTTGGAACCCATAGCTAAACAAATGGCGCAATCAGTTTCTTTGACCCCGTCTTCAGAAAAAGTAATGCCTTTGCCACCGTCTGCTTCAATGCTGACTAGGGAATTTATAACTATATTCAGGTCCAGGTATTCCTCTTCAATTGACCCTTTTCTGGATTGACTGTTATCTCCCTTCCAGGTTCGACCTTCTTCCCCTGCAAAGTCCACTCATTCTTCCAGAAGCTTTACTAAAGAAGAGCTGAAAAAAGTGGTGAGAGAGATTATCTGGGTGCAGTGAATCATTGGGACCTCTAGGCCTTCTACCCCGTTGGGTCAGGGGCCCTCTACTTCCACTCCTCCAAGTACATTTCCTCCTCTGTCTGCTACTACAGCTTCAGAGACCTTGGTTCCAAGTTGTCCAACACCGACTGTCTTGCTTCCAAAGTGGTCTTCTTTGGTGCCGAATGTGACTCGGTTCTCCAGCTCGGTTGACACAGGAGACCTCCCGGAGCTGTACCTGTCCTGCCATTTCCGAGGAGTTTGATTCAACCCAAGTTATTTTAGAGTCATCTCTCCTCCTCATTGTGGATCTGCTCGGTTCCAGCTTCTGTTTCTGGAGAACGTCTGCTCTGGTCGGGGGGCGGGGGGACTGCAGTACCAACCACTGTTCTTTCGGGCCCAGACTCCTTTTGTACCACAGGTGGATCAGCTTTTGAAGCAGTGGAGAGGGGTCTTGTCTTTTCCAAGATACCAGTTGGTCATTCCACCCTAGGAACAACTTACTAAGTTACTCCTTGCTTCAGAGCCTCACCCATTTCTTCCAGCTGGACAGCAGGTGCCAAGACCTCAGGGTACTCCACATTTGGGAACGTCTTCTTCCAACACCTTCCAAGAGTTTCCCATTGAGGAGGTTCCTCAGAAGAAGTGTAAGAGTAACCACATAGATTCTTCTGAAGAATCATGCACTGAAGACTCAGATTTCGATGAGGGCGAAGGATCCCCACAATCACCTCCTGAAGATGTCTCTTTTGGAGAGGTCCTGGAAATTTTGAAACAGGTGTTTGGCAGCCCAGCAATCCTACATTGGAGAAATATCTGTACCTGCAGGCCTTTGGCACCCGACCATCTACCTCCTTGGTGACCCCACCTGCTGACTAGCTCATTGAGTTGATCTCTCAGTGGGCATGGAAGGCTCCCAACACTATTGAGCCGATACCCCAGAGACCAGACAAAATTATTACTGCATCCTCAGACAAACCCTTCTGGACCAAGGGCTTACCAGCAGATGCCATGGTCATGGCACCAGCCACAAAAACAGAACTGGCAGATGAGAGTTCCAATATTCCTCCTCCTAACAAGGAGTCCAGGATGATGGATAGACTAGAGAAGTGATTTTATGCCTCATCTACCTCTCAGGAGCTGTTACTGACAGTGTCCAGGAATGGGTGACTTCTCAGCTGGCCATCCTGACCTCCATTTCCAACCCTTCCATGAGGCTCATCTCACATGCAGCTGAAAGGACAAGAGCCATCAGTTCAGGTGTAACCTTAAGGAAACATGCCTGGATGCATTTGTGTGACTTCACGGAACCCTTCAAGTCTACGTTCGTCAATTATCCTTTTGACGGCACCTCTTTATTTGGGCCCAAAGTGAAAGACACACTCACTAAATGTGAGAAGGATAGAAAAACTCTTTCTGCAGTGGACATACATTTTTCCACCCCTCAGAGACCCTTTTCAAGGAACCAACATACTGGTGGAAAAATGTAGTTGAAAAACTCCCAAGGGTCCTTTCTTGACACACACAGTGACAGCTCTTCCAGGGGCAGAGGGGGGGGGAGCTCCAATGGAAGATGCCACCCTCACAGCAGAGGGGGTCCACAAAACCAGGGTTTCCAAAATTCATTCTTTGATAAGCCCTTCCAACACTCCTGAGCGGAGACCTGATTGCCTTCCTCTGGAGGCAGTTGGGGGTCGTTTTTCCCTGTACCAGACAGCCTGGCTACCAGTAGCTTCCAACAAATGGGTGCAGGAAATTGTATCCAGAGGATATATTATACCCTTTTCAACCAATCCATCTTCCTTCAAAAAAATCCTGGATGTTCCACCCAATCAGGGGGATCAAGTAGCCCTAGATATACAAAATCTGCTAGAAAAGTGATTCATCCAAGAAGTCCTCTGGATCCAGAATTTACTTTTATAGTGCCAAAAAAGACAGGAGACTAGAGACCTATTCTAGATCTCAGCAAATTAAACAAAAAAGTTTGTTGAATCAAATTCCGGATGGTCACAGTTCAGTCCATTCTTCCGTTTTTGGAAAAGAATGACTGGATGTGCTCCATAGACATCCAAGATGCATACTATCATATAAAAATGCACAGCCAGTGCAAGTCCAAGAGGTTCTTATGCTTCTGGCTGGGAGCCAGTCACTTCCAGTTCAGAGTACTGCCCTTTGGTCTCACCACAGCCACCAGGGTGTTCACCAAATACATGGCAGTAGTAACAGCTCACTTGAGATTGCACGGATTCTGTGTGTTTCCATATCTAGATGATTGGTTCATCCTTGCCACGACCAGGCATCAACTCCTAGAAGACAGACAAAAGGTCATTCAAACGTGCTCCTCTTTGGGAATAACAGTCAGCTACGAAAATGTCACCTGGAACCTACCCAAGCCCTAGAATTCATAGGCACTGTGTTAAGTACAGAAACCATCATACCCTCTTTTCCTCCTCAAAGATTACTGACAATTTAAAGATAAGTCTCGACCATAATCAGCAGAAACAAAGTGCTTGCCAGATTAGTCCTCCGAACATTAGGCTCCATGACAGCATCAATAACTCTTGTACTCTTGGTCAGATACCATATGCAAATTCTACAGTGGTTGTTTGCAGCACAGTGGCAATACATTCCCATCTCGTGCCCTCCAATTTCCATCATCAACATTTGCAAGAAGTAACTTGGTGGACTTGTTCAGAGCAGATTCTACGAGGATGTCCCTTTTCTCTCCCTCAACCCAAGGCCACAATGACCACAGGCACCTCCCTGGTGGGGTGGGGGGCATTGCAGTGAAAAGACAATCCAAGGCACTTGGTCCCCGATAGAGGCCTCATTACACATTAGTATTCTAGAGAGGAGGACAGTGCTTTTGGCATTGCAGCCATTTCAGGATGTTCTCCCCCTCTGGAACTATTGCGATTCAAACAGACAACATGTCAGTAGTCTGGAGTATGATGGATGTGGATATGAATTCTCCTTCGACACTGGAGTTTTCTCCAGTCTTGGACACTGGCTATGATTTTGAGATACTTTTGATGAAACAGGATGTGGCAGAGCTCAAGGGGGAGCTCACGTGACTTATTGAACTATTTTCCCAGTCATGTAACTCTTTACACTTTTCGAGTAGTGGGGGAAATGTAGAAAACCACGAAACAGTGCATTCAAACCATGATGTTCCGCCTAATGGTGTGGCTGAACCTCAGTGTGTTTCAGAGAGACGGTGTGATGTCATCGCGTCAGTGGAAGTTCACCAACCTGGTGGAAATCAGCCTTCTTCAATGAACGAGGGGATTTCTTCGTATTCTACGACTTCTAAACCATCCAAACATGACAGAAAGGTTAATGGTGCCGTATATTTTGGGAAAGAAGTTGACTCCATTGTTTTTGTTGATTCAGGGCAGTTGCAACAGGGGGAGAATGTTCCAACAGGTACTGTCTCTCTTTCTGTATGCAATAAAGGAACAGTATTACCTAGTGACAAGTATTGTTGTGGGCGAGAATGCGTTCTTTCTCCCACAAGACCTGTTCATGTACATTTTAAACCTACCGACTGCCCTAAAGAATTCCATGGGGATTTTTATCCTAAGACTTATGATTCCCATTTGAAATATGGGGGTATATTGAAAAAGAACTATGTTTTCAAAGAACCCTCTATGGCACTTGAGGCTAAAGCTGGCAATACTAAAGATAATAATCGATATTTTAAATCGTTAAAGGACATGATACATTTTTTTGAAAAGTTGTTTAAATTTAAAATGGTTCAAATGGAAATTGTATACATTAATGAGTGTTTGCGTTTACAGATTGTCCCACAGGGGCTGAGAGTATACAAATTTCCTTTTGGTTTACATTGTGACAAAGAAGTTTTATCTACTTATTTTAAACTTTTTGATAAATGGGGGGCTTGAACTTCTTCAAAGTACTGTGATTATTTATATGGAAAAAAGTTTACAAAAAGAGGTGGAGGACTTGAAGATTTTTAATGATTTATTGTTTTGTCAATATGAAGGTTTTTACAATAAAATTTTGGATAGAGTAGATAAAAAGTGTGATAACATTTTTCACAAAAAATTAAAAAAGCTTGACAGAGATTTAAGGCAGTATCAAAAACAAGAAGTATACCCTGTTAATAAATTAGTCTTTAGACAGAATCAGTCAGATTTTTGTACTAGTTCACCTTCGGGTGATTTGGACAACCGTTCTTTTTTTGAAAGAGAAGAGGAAGGTGATGGTGGGATGTATAATGAAAAGGGTAAAGAAAATCTTTTTGGCCGTGAGGATTTTCCGGTACTAAGATGTTCACAGAGAATAGCGAAACAGAAACAAGAAACACAGGGTGTATACAATCAAAGGGGATTTTACCAGAAGGGTTATCCCCAGTGTAACAGAGGCAGGTACTACATTTCAGTGAAAAAGTACCACAAATTCTTCATACCTTTCAAGGTTTTCATATTTGCAATTATACAGACAGGGTTATTACTATTGAATATTTTTCTTTGTTCTCTAGAGGATATAAATTTGTACCCACTAAAACCCCTGATATTGCTGAGGTTTTAATTGACATTCAGTTATATCTTAGAAAACTAAATTTCCAACTTATTTAAAAAGAATGAGAGGTGCAACAAAATGGTTAGAAAACAAAGTGAATTGAAGAAAAACAGTGTCTTTAACCCACCCCTCCACACTTTGGTGGCTACTTTTGAGGCAGCAGTCAGGGATGACATATAAAATTTGGGGGGAACACAGGAGAATCTTTTCTAATCTGTCTGAGATGGAAAGAAGTTTGTTACAACAGCTCAGAGATGATCATAGTGTTCGTATTATGACCCCCAGACATGGGAGGGGGCATTATTATATATAATTCTGAAGATTATACCAACATCATGCAGGAGATATTATTTAATGAAGAAAATTATTCCCAAGTTTCCAAAAATGAGATCCATATTTCCTATCAGAGAATTGATAGCTTTTTGTATAAATATGTTTTGGAACAAAGGATTACCAAGGATGTATATGATTTCCTTCACAATGGTCATCCTAAGGTACCTGTGATGTTTGGTATACCTAAAGTGCATAAGAGCATTATTGCCCCTCCCCTCCTTTTAGGCCCATTGTGGCAGCGGGTGGTTCTAAGACACATAATTTAGCTGTATATATTGATAAAAAGGTTAACATGTAGTGGAAGGAGTATTCCATCTGGTGAAAGAGTCTTGGGATTTCCTGGGGAAAATTCAATCTGACCTTTGGACTTTGAATTGGTTTTTCTAACTATAGACATGCAGGATCTCTTCACATGTATACCTAAGCAAAAAGGGTTGGAAATATTTGAGGAGGTTCTTTTTACTTGTTCTAAATTACCAGCAGAAGAGGTATCTGTGAAATTATGGCCCTCATTTTGGATAACAATTGCATTTATTTTGAAGGACAATACTTTCAACAAACCAAAGGTGTGGCTATGGGGGCCACCTGTGCCCCTGTTTATGTCAACTTGGTTTTGTTAGGATGGGAGTTAGAACATGTTTTTAAGAGTGAACATTTTCTTAACATTGTTAGTTATAACCGATTCCTGGATGATATTTTTATTTTTATTTTTATTTTATGGAAGGGGATCTATACCTGCCTTTATTCAATATTTAAACAATATTACAATGTTTTTTAAAGTTTACATATGAGTTCCATCAAGAAGAGCTCAGTTATTTGGACACTAAAATTATAAAAGGCAATAGTGGCTTTATATCCAAAATTTATCAGAAGAAAACCTTTTGTAATAATTATTTACACTATAATAGTTACCACCCTACATTCCAGAAGATAGGGATTATAAAAGGTCAAGCTATTAGAATTGCCAGGATGACCTCTCAGAGAAATGATGTTATTCAGGAATTTGATATATTGAAAAAGATGTTTTTGGATAGAGGTTATCCAGGGTTATCCAGGGTTGTCGACCATGTACTCCAGGAGGTTCTAAACGAGTGGGGTAAAAAGTTTTAACTTCTGGCACAGTGGCTGATGGAGACTATGATGGCAATCTTGATTTTCAACAAGCTTGTGTTATTCAGTATAATCCCCTATACAAAGGGGTTAAAAATATTCTTAACAAAAACTGGAGTATTTTTAAGACCAATCATGAAGTATTTGAAATTTTGGGTGATCAGCCCAGCTTTTCTACTAAGATTGGTTTACATTTGAAAACAATTTTAGAAAGGAAAGGAACTAGAACATCTATTGTGGATGGGAAGGGTGGAACTAGATCCTGCAGGAGATGGCCATATTGCCAATATATTTTGGAAGTAGAATCTATTACTTTATCTAATAGAAATGCCAATACCCTGTTTTTTAAGAAAGGTAATTGTTTTTCCAGCAAACTTGTTTATCTTGCAAAATGTAATACCTGTACTTCATTCTATGTCGGGAAAACTGAAAGATTGTTTAAGACTAGGATTTATGAACACCTGTACGATGTTAAAAACAAAAAAGAAACAAATGTTTTGTACAGGCATAATATAAATTGTTCAGGGTTTTCTGGATACAAGTTTGCTATTCTTGATACGGTTGATATAGATCCTAGAGGGGGAGACTGGCAAAACATTCTGTGTAAAAAGGAACTTATATGGCAGCTATGGTTAGCTGCACATTTTTTGCCAGGTTTAAATGACCATTTAAGTATCATGCCAGTTTTGAAAGAAAGAGCTGAACAAGTATAGTCCTCACAGATTTTAGAGTTTTAAAAAACAAATTTTAAGCAATAGAAGTATTTGGATTGTCATGTTGGTGGTTTGCATTGATTTAAAATTCATGAACAAACTGATGAATATTTAAGTATTAATTGTTGAACTTTTTTATTGGTTAAGGTTTCACCAATCATTTTCTCGAATAACTTATTTAAATGGAAGAAAATTGTGGTTTGTTGTTCTGAAGAAGTCAATTTAATTTGATGAAAGCGCTAAACTAACTTGTTGAAATAAAATTTGGAAATAAATATCACCCAGGTGCTTATTTTTTGGTTCACCACTTCCAGTAGTAGCCAGACAACCTATGCTCCCATCTCCTGTTCGACATATTCTACTTTCCTCTCAAAAGTTGTACACACAAAAACTGTATTCTAACAAATGGAAAAGGTTTGTACATTGGACTGTGCAGAACAGTTTTGAACCCTTTTCAGTCCCCGACATTCTCACCCTCTGTGAAACCTGGCTTAAGCCTCACATATCTGACTTCTTCCCCCCAGGCTATAATATCTTCCGGCAAGATAGACTTAAGAAAAAAAGGTGGAGGTGTTGCTGTTCTATACTGTAATCAGCTTGCCCTCCACCCTCTATTAATCACTCTTCCGAACTTTCACCCAGCTGAAGTTCTCATTGTCAACTGTAATCTGAACAATCACAAGAAATTAGCTGTTGCTTCCATCTATATCCACCAGATAACAACATCCCTATTCTAGAGCTCTTTCTTTCATGGATCTCTCAAACTATCTCTTATGAAACTGTTATCTTTGGCGATGTTAACATTGATTGGAATGCCCTTGACATTGAGTCCCCTAACATCTCCATTAACCTCTATGGCTTCTCCCAGCTAATCCCTACCCCTTCTCGTCTAAATAAACACACCACTGGGTCTTCACCTCCAGTCCTAACCTCTATCACAACCCCTCCACTCTACCTGATACCCTAAGTGATGATCATCCCACCTTCATACTTAGACACTCTTCCCAACTACACAAATCCCAGCGATACAAAGACTGATGCAAACCCTCTAATTTTAACCCAGACACTTTCAACCACTTGCTCTCTTCAATTAACTCATCCTTCCTCTATGATCTCCCCCTGAAGGAAGCTGTCCTAGCATTTAACAACATCTTTCCAGATGCACTTAATTCCCTGGCCCCCATCAGGAAAATAAGAATCAAAACTCATTTTGCCCCCTGGTTAACACAAGCCACTCAAAACCCTTATGAATAAGAGAGATAGTGTGTGGAAAACATGGAAAAAATGTAAAACTTCCACTGATCTTCAAACCTATAGAGAGCTCCATAACAACCAAAACAAAGGTCACTCTTGACAAGACAGACTTTTATCAAAAAACACTCAATAGTGCTCACTGCAACTCTCCAAAAGTCTGGCAATCTGTAAATGAGCAGCTACATCCCAGGAGCCCCTTATTGCCTAACCCATGCGCTAACAGCTCTTCTACTGACACTGCTGCCTTTCTTAATTACTTCTTCATCAACTCTATCTGTAGTCTAACCAAAAATGACATCATTACCTGCCCCACTTTCCCTCCATCTACCCATACAGTCTGTTTCTGTCTTAAACCCCTCCCCACAGCAGTTTTACTTCAAAATATCTAATTCTCATAACATCAAAAACCCAAAACACTGAAAACATAAGATCAAAAACCTATAACAAATTTTGCATCACACCATCCCAGAACATTGAAAACTACAACGCACAAATAAATAACATACCCTCCACCTATAACACCACCACCACTTTTTACTACATTTCTGCAGGGGCAAGCCCCTGCACTATCTTGGGGGCTGTGTCCCCCACCAACCCCCCATAAATTAATTATACCAACTCCGAGAAGTTAATTTCCTAACCCCACTGTACTGCGATCACCATACAGAATGTACACACAGTATCTAAATCACTTACCTGTATGGTCTAAAAACACCTACAGACTGGCAACATAAAGACTTCCTCCCCTACTCACTTCTCCCAGCACTTCTCAGAACCCTAATTTAACTCCCATGAAAGCAACAAATCCATCACTTAACAAGACCAATATTTACCAATTACCTGATAAACTGTCAAAACACAACATTAAACAAACTAGAAAGCCGCAAAACGTACCAACTGCCATGTTACCTCACAATACCACAACATTAACAACTTACACTATAACATTTAGATGTTTGACGATACACTACTCAATGTTGTACATTTTTAGCATTATGAACTTTATTGCTATGAGTTTTCAGTGTTTTGGGTTTTCAATGTTATGGTCCCAGTGTTTTGAATTTCAATGTTATGAGGATTAGATTTTTTGAAGGGGAACCCCCAAAGCTTATATCAAATCACTTCTTAGCAAACTTAAAACATGCTCTACATCAGCTGATAACCTACCTCCATAATTCCTAAAAATGTCTGTGAATTCTGTCACTCTCCAACTCTGCACTTTCTTGGTTCTCCAGCTACCTCTCCAGTCGATTCCAGGCAGTTAAATGGCAATCTAACTTTTCTCCCTTCTTACCAGTACAAACAAGGTACCCCAAAGCTTCACCCTTGAACCCCTGCTATTTAATATCTTTACTAATGACCTGTACTCTTCCTGTCCACTTTCATCTGTTATACAGTATGCTGACGATTCCACAATCGTCTCCTGCTCTGACAGTATTACCCACCTTCACACAGTTAGCCAAGATTCTCTGCACTCAGTTAAAAAATGTCTATCTTCCAACCAATTGCTACTTAACCCTAAGAAAATTAAACTTCTCCTATTTCTCCCTAAATCTATCCAACATCATAAATCTACCTTTACTGTCTCTTCCCTTAATAGCACTAAAATCAGTGTTGAATCTCACACAAAACTTCTAGGAGTTATTATCGATCATCAACTAAAGTTCGATCTCCATATTCAGCAGAGCATTAAAAAGAGACATCAAAATTCTGGCCTGCTATACAAGCACAAAAAAATCCTCACAAATGCTTCTAGGCTCTCTTTTGCACAAGCTTTCCTACTCCCTGCCGTACTCTATGCAACCCCTATTCTCACAAACCTCCAATCCAGTCTTCTGTCTAAACTGGAACTCACCTATAATAAAAATCCACTTATCAACCCTACTGTTGTCACCACTGCCTAGCCTTGAAAAACCTGCAGTGGCTGGAATTTCATCATCATATCCTACTACAACAGCTTCTCATGGCTCATTCTGTGTTACATAAATAAACCCTCCTCCTGCCCCTTTCTGCCTCTACCCTCATCCAGCCCTATACTCAGCCATGCTCTCTGTAGCTCTCAACAGCATTTTCTGCAAGTTTATGTACCCAATAAAAAATATTGGCAAACTCCTCTGCATCTACTCGGTGGCAAATGCTTGGAATAAACTACCATTAACTGGTAGATTGATCCCTAACCCCAACTCTTTCAAAATAACACTAAAGGATAGGCTCTGTAAATTATGGTCATGCTTATGCAATGACCCAACTTAATCTACTTTCCCCTCCTCAACCATTCTCCCCCTTCTGTCTGCTTCTGCTTCTTAAAACTCTACTAATTCTACACCTTCCAGCGCTGTAGTCTTGGAAATTGCCTTGGGATTATCTCCTTTATATATTCTACATTTATAATTTATTTGTTCTTTGTTTTGCAAACGTGTGACCATTTTTAGTATTCTTCTTCTTATTATATGTAACTCTGTACTCTATGATCAATTTATTGACCATTTTTAGCATGTTGTTTTATCTTCCTTTTTGACATATTTAACTCTATATGTTTAGTTTAGTTATAACTCTCTCATTTGTAATAATGTGTTGTGTGATTACATTTGTTACTTGTACTGTTGGAGCTTTTCTCCGTGGACCTATGCTGAAAAAGGGCTGCTGCCCAGTCAGACTAACCCAGTTAAGAAATGTCAAATAAATTAAATAAATTAATAAAATAAAATAAATGTTTAGCATCACGTTTTGATAAGGGGGCCTGTGCTTCCACCATCAAATTCCAATAGTAGCCATCTCCAATTTCCACAGTGGCTTTCAAGAGACTTCGGTATAAATCAGTGTATTAACTTGCCAGTATTTTTCCCAATCTATTTTAACAAAGGAGTATTGTTTACATTCTTTAGACGTACATAGACAATTACATTTCTACTTGCCCAGGACAAAAGACTTCAGAAAATTGGACCAGCTTTTTATCTCCTTCTCACATTCCAAATTGGGAAGAGCAGTATCCAAAGTCACTTTAGCGAAATGGCTGGCTAACTGTATTTCCTTTATCTACTCCAAATCAGGTGTTACACTTTCAAAACCTCCTAAGGGTCATTCTACAAGGGCTGTAGCTACTTCAGCTGTTTTTCAAGTTAGACCATCCATGGATGACGTGCAGCAGTGACATGGATTAAACCCCATACCTTTATTACTCATTTCAAACTGGATTTGGTCTCCAGGGGTGGAGCATCATTTGGCTCAATGGTGCTTTGGAGCATCATTAGTCCATCTGGGAAACAAGGTAGCTGGGAACTCTGTCCCATCCATTGAGGATTAGATGAAAATTGCCAACTTCAGATAAAGAAATTGTGTGCTCACCATAGCGTTCCATCTGAGTTTCGATTTTCATGTATCCTTAACTCCCTACCTAATTCTTTTGGAAGGATGAGTGATCTCTGCCTTCTTTCACAGTCTGGATTATTGTTACAGTGGTGACTGATCCAGACATAGCCTCCTTTGGGAATATGGAAATTTCCTTTCCTTCTGCTGCTTCTGATTATTCTGTCAGCAAACATGATCTGAGGTATTCAACCAGTTGCATCATGGATAAAGGGGGGAGCTCAAGAGTTTTAGGTGTCCAAGAGCTTTAGCAAGCAGCTGAGTCAGATCGAGGGATTGGAACCGAACCCATCCATTGAGGATGCATGAAAATCAACAACTGATGGAACATTATGGTGAGTACATAACCTCTTTTTTTCTAAGTGCAGTAACACCATCTAGGATAGGCATTATGTGGAAATAGCAAACCCTCCAAAGGTAATAGAGGTAATTCAGAAAGCTCAAGTCAAGTCTGGTATTCCACCTAAGGCCCAGAGGGTGACAAGACTAACAAGAAACAGAGTACAACTGATTAGTCCAGGTAAAATCACCTTGGCTACCAGATCTAGTAAACTCTTCCCTCCCTGTGGAAGGACTAAAGATGCCTTGTTGAAGTTTCAGTTAGTTTATTCAGTTAAGTTGGCAGGATGGACAAGTGTCCTTATTCTAATGTGCATGGTATGTCACACAAGCAGTGCTGCAATTAACAGAACAAGTGCTGTTGATTTTTCTCCTGAGTAGTGGGCAAAATAAGTAGTCCTTGTTGCTTATGTAGTTGCAAAAGGGGAGGGGACACTTGGTAAGTACTTGTGTTGCCCTCCTCCAGTATGATTTTGCACTCTACCCAGTCCCTAATGTTCCATGATCTTTCTTATTGTTTTGTAATCTACCACAAAAGTGAGAACCATGCTTCTGTTTCAGTAGTCCTCCTGTGGGTCACACTGCTGGTTTCTTTTGAGCCCTGGGAGTCTCTTGGGGGGGGGCGTCCATCAAAATGGGGTCATCTGCCCCCTTTAAAGTTCTGATAAGGTTGAGGATGGAATTCGGTAATCTATTGCTGTACCCCCTAGCTAGGAAATTTTAGTGTAGACTGATTAAATTTGTGATGAAGTCTCTAATTAAGCTTTTTCGAGACAGGTGCAGTTCTCATCTTCTTGAGATTTTATAATGTTTCTCTTAGGGGTCTGGGGATGCATGCTTTTACTGTGCAGCAGCATATTGACCTTGGTAGCTTTTCTGAACAGGTTATTGGAGAGGCATTTGTTTTCAGTGTCTTTAAATATGGTTATGTCTCAGAAGCTGATGAGGAGTTGCTGTGATAGATCATGAATCACATGAAGCTAGTGGAATTACTGATATGGTTGTAAAAGTCATTCAGTGTGGCTTCACCCCTCAGCCACATCTGTTGCTGAAAAGGGAGATATGGAAAAGAAGGCAACAGACAGGATTTTCCCCGGGGCTACCAGAAACCTGTACCTGATGTGGGAGTGCATACCACCAACTTGAGGCAATAGGACATGCAGATAGCACCACTTTTCCATCTTCCTACTTAACTGAATATTTGAAACTTCAACACTGTGTCTTTATTCCTTCCACAGGGAGAGCATCAGAGACAGGGACCTCTAGATCTGCTAACTTAAGTGATTTTATCTGAGCAAAACCATCAGAGGTGGGAAGGCCCTTATCCTGTGATATCACACCTCACAGTATCACAGGGCAGTCTGTTTACCTGTGACAGCCACCTCATCAGGCATTATTGCTTGCTTATTGCCTCTATTGCATTCTTTTTATTACACAGAACTTCTGAATATATACCCATCCAAGTGTTCAAAATTCCAAAAAAAAAAACCTTTTCCTGTTTTTTTTTCCCTAATTTAATTTATCCTTAGATAATCCACATAAATAATCATATCTTACATACTTAGCATTTCTGTAAACTTCAGTACATTTGCCACCTTAAATCAATAATCATTCGTCACATTACCAGGAGAAAAAATTTGTTTCAGTGTTTCTTCAATTTAACATCATGTCACATGCTGTCAGTCATTATTTTATATATAATCTTTTCACTGTTCACAGGTAATTTTCTAAGAGGCAACCTCCATAAAAAGTCATTACAAGCAACTTCATCCTTAACTTCTGTTCTCTTTCTCAAAGCAGTGTCCCGTATGTCAGTGAATATCCCTTTCCAGCCATTGATGTAATAATCCCTCATAATAGTTTCATACCATTCTCATAATTTTCTGTGTAAACTTCACACTTACATATTTTTACATAGTTATACGTATAGTGCTGTTTATCACATTATCTGTTTTTTTTTCTTTTTCAATCCTTTTACAAAATTTGTGACAATTGTTTTCTCATAATCTTACTTAATAAATTTTCCTTTTAATGCATCAAAACATGCGACATAAAAATAGTTGAAATGATGCAAGGAAAACCAGTCTTTATCATTCCCTAACCTCCATTGCCACTCATTATTGAACATACCCCTTTCACTGGATTTAGTATTAAAACCCCAGAAACGTGTGTGCGTGTGTCTTTCTGTTTGTGTACGTGTGTATGTGTGTGTATATATATATATATATATATATATATATATATATATATATATATTATAGATGTAAAAAAAAAATATATATATATATATATGTATATATATATATATATATATATATATATATATATATATATATATATGTAGTGTGCATGTTTATGTATGTGTTTTTGTGTATACATATATAGGCTGCTGTCAGACCATTGACTTTTCAGAAGGTCGAATGTCATATGGTTGAGACCATATGATTGTAACTCTGAAAAGTCAAACAACACAAAACAAAAATGTACATTTTTGTGGGGGAGCAAGGCCCCCGTGCACCACCACACGTCCTATATATTATATTTATAAACTATTACAGTGTCAAGGTTTGGAATGTAAAGGTATCATGTCTGTGACTTGTAATCTTGACATCAAGCATATTAAACAGCTCAAAATGTCGAAAATTAACCTGGTATGAATGCTTTTCGAAAAAGTCGATTTCCGTCAAATACATCCTTTCACCGACAGTGCCACCATGATAGTCAAGTGTGCGATTACGTAACTCCAGCTGAATGCAAATCAAGTGTGCATTTTCAAAGTATGTGAAGGTTTCTATGCTGTGATGTGTACATGTACATTGCACGTCGTACCTCCTGTTTAAAAAAGTAATCACCAGTTGCAATAGTTAACCATACAACACTCTGGACTTAATGAATCCATTTTCCCAAGTGTGCTTTCCGTGAATCAGTATATACATCAATAATCTCACAAAACCAAACATAGAGTAGGTAGACACAGTAAGTTAAACTGAGCAGTGCATTGCAACAAGATGAACAAGTCCCCTGTAGCTCATTTCATCTCTGCGCTGTAACAGCCACATAAAATGAGATTCTTTATCTTGTAATCTATGCCTCTTAGATGAAGTTACGCAAGATAAAACATGACTTTTAAGGTCTTCAGTGTGGTTCTGCTCTAACTGTATAGCATGCAGCACATTCATAAGAAATACCTTTTTGCAACCCAGCAGACTGCATAACTTGCGATGCCATCCTTCCATAGTATGCTGGCTATGAGGGTAGCCATGTAAACATGTATCCCAATGATTCCAAAATGAAACTTCAAATACGGGTGGTAACCTTTTATAAGTAGCATGTCTGATACCATACCGCCAAGAATATAATTTTTTTTGAAAAAGTCACGTAAAGGCTTAGCGGACAGTTTCCTACAATGTTGACAATACTGGGTCTGGAGAAACAAAAAGCAGGTACCTGCTTATATAACAATGCAAACTGAGTATCATTAGCAAACAGGGATGCTAAATTAAGCTTTTGCATTTGCCGCCACACTAGTTGACATAGATGAAATCAACACCCCTTAGGTGTACTGTCAGGTAAGTTATGTGTGATACAATTGACAGCACCTTTCTCGAAGTCACTAAACACCATCTGGGGCTTTAATACTAGGTCTAATTGGGAACATAAATGGAAGGCGACCTTCCAGAATTGGTCATAACTCCTCGCTCTTAGAGGGTAATATTGCATACACCACTGGAATCACTTTGCCATTGGATCCACCATTGAAGCTGCAGTGTATGGAATATACCTGTCTACACTCACGTGTGCTTATAGGAAACATGCCGTCTACTAATAGAAACTCAGATGCACATAACATCCGTAGATTACTTTCTGTTGTTAGGATGACAGTATTTGTAGAACTATTGCTAACGTGAGTATAATATACAGTAAATGAACCATTTTTTATCAGAAGCATGTCAGCTGTTAACTGTGTTAACGACTCGCTTACACATATCTGCATTCCTATTTTTCATTCTATTCTGACGCACAGTTTGCTTCAGAGCATCTGTATTAGGCAAGGTATTTACCACATCAGTAGAAGTACCCACTAGTACTTCACTAAATATTTTGCATGGGTCTTCCAAAATTTGTTCTGCACGCCTTTTAATAGCCTCACGAACCTTCCTTTCCTCATGTTTAAATACATCCGGACCACGGAAATGAGGTGTACTCTGTTCCAATGTTTCACCCTCCACTGCATCCTCTGTTACACACCGTCCGTTACATCTGTCACTATTTTTTTTTTATACAGCATCAGTACCATCTTGATTCACAAGACTTCTCAAGATAGTAATGGTAGCCATCAGTACATAGCATTTTGCGTCCTTTCTGGGACATTACTGTTCTATAGACTGCACCAATTGTACCTGGACACTCGGTAGAATTATTACGATTGGACATTCTAACTATTCTCACCCACAAAAAACAGTAACAAGAAATGCTAGCTGCAGTACGCATTATACTCTTATTTTATGTTTTAATACATTCCCCTTTAATGTTGGATACAGTCTTCATATAGATGGATAAAATCCGGACACCCTTTAACCATGGACACCCTTGATTCACTGTTTGTCAATGCTAACACACAGACACACACACACACACACACACACACACACTGTTACCCCATGAACCTGCAAAAAATATAGGATTTTTCAGTAGATACATCCAAACGTAACACAGTACGTATAGTTACTATGCAGTTTCATTTCTGCCTTTTACAATTGTCTACAGTGTGTAGTACACTTTCCATATGCACGCTAATAATCTACTACATCTGCTATGCTGCTGCATTTGCTCCGTCGATCAATATGAATAGATTTATATTGCTGGTATACAATACTTGGCAGTTACACTATGTACCTATTGCTTTACTTATGGTTTCTCCATTAACCTGCTGTATTCAACTGCCGTTTACAAAGTAATCCATTCAGACAGCACTACACCTTTAAATTATCCTGGAAATGGCAACATTGACGTCATATACTCCAGCAAATGAATACTACATATTACGTCACCAGTGTAAAAGTCAACTGCATTGCGTCAAATGCCGTAATACAGTCTATCTTCTTTAGTCAACATTTCAATCATATTTTGAAGGTATGTCTGCATTTTGACTGCCGTACTTGTTATTTTCACACAAGGTATGCTTGACATTTTAACAGTAAACTGTCATATATATATATATATATATATATATATATATATATATATATATATATATATATAAGAACTAAACCACTATTCAAAGTCGGTAATACAATAAAAAATACCTTCTGAAAAATGGAAGAACTATGTTCAGAATAAGATAAAGAGCTTTAATAAGCGATCACTAAAGACATAACTAGAATTTGAGCACTTTCTTTGTATAATGTTTTACGTCGAACTTCATCAGAAATATGGAACACAAGTAAGCATTAGTATTACTATAAGACAAGGCTAATTAGCATATTAATGACCTCATCATTATCTGTTCCATCTGAGAATGCTATTTACATTTAAATGTCCATTTAGTCCGGGGGGGGTGTCCACCCTAAGTCTCGCTTGCCATTTAAGTTCCTTTACTTCCAGTAATGGATTACAGTCACCAAAAATAATGGAAACTTTTTCAATCACAATGAGTTTAAAAATGGAGCAGTGAGTGCTGACTTTAATGTGCTTGGCTAGAGCATTTTTACAGTCGGCTTTTCTTCTTCTTCTTCTTCTTTCAGCTTTTCCCGGTTAGGGGTCGTCACAGCGGATCACCTGTCTGCTCAAGATTGGCAGTGGAGTTTTATGGTGTCGAGTTGCCAGCCCGGTGCCCAACCTTCCACAGAAGGCACACACACACACCTAGGGCCAATTTAGAGTGTCCAATTCACCTACAGCATGTCTTTGGGATGTGGGAGGAAACCGGAGCACCCGGAGGAAACCTTTCTAATTGCTTGAAAATGTACTTTGATCCTGTTGCTGACTCTTCTAGTAGCCTTCCCTACATAAAAGGCGTTGCAAGAATAGCACACTCCTGAGCAGACAATGTTAGTGGAATTACAGTCAAACTTTTCAACAAAGTGAAAAGTAAAAAATGTCACAATAGAAATTTATCCCCTTGAGCCATGTGTTGGCAACAAAAGCATCTTCCACTGGTATACATACCTGGGGGACTTTATCTGAGCAACATATTTTGTGAAGGATTGGATTCAAAAAGAGACTTTAAAGATTGGGTTTTCTTATATGAAAATGAAAGTCTAGTTCCTAAAGCTTTAGCTAACTCTTGACTACTTTTAATAATACCCCGTTCTTGATAATAATGTTCCTGATACCTTCAGAGTCTAAAGAAATAGAAAGGGGAAATGTTGTGCATTCATTTGATAAATTGCTGTTAGCATTGCTGAACCGCACTTTAGGTTAGATAGGTGTTTGGTGTACCTGCAGTCTGCCACTTCCTTAAAATAGTTACAAAACAGCTTAACAGGGTAATGTTTATCTACAAACAGTTTCATAAGATAGTGGCATTCCTGCAAAGACAAGGTGTTGTCACTAGTGACCCTACTCAGACAGACAGACCTTTAACTATATTTCCTTTTATAAAACTGAGGTGCTGGCTTGAGAAGTCAAGGTAATTGTTAAAAAACGTATCCTACCTATGGATGGAAGACATACATTCCTTGGTGGTGGGTTCAAAAGAAAGGGATAGTCCAGAAAATGCACTTTGTTTCCCTTCTCTCACAGAGTGAAATTTAGGAAATCAATGCTTTCATTGAGTTTAACCAAAAAAGAATCTAGTTTATTGGGAGCCCCCAACCACATGAAAAAAATATTCTCAATATTTTATACAAATACATGAACTGGAAACCTTCATAGTGGGTTAAAGTATTGACTTCCCATGCACTAAGTACCAGGTTGGCATATGCTGGTGCCATCTTAGCCCCCATTACTACCCCTTGTAACTGCTGGTAAATGGTATTGTTAAAGGTTTAAAAGTTGTTTTCCAAAACCAGTTTAATCAAGGATGTGTATGCCTTAATCGTGTTGGAAGGTTTGTCTGTCCATCAGCAGGATAATGAAACTTCACTTGACAGGTTTGTTGAGTCAATGAAATAGTGGTTAATAACAGACACTTTATAAAGAACCTGTCAGTGAGATGTACTGTGACTATACTCTCTTTTGGCCAGTCATTAGTTATATGACATCAGTCAGTGATATGTACTATATGGACTATACATTCTTTTTGGCCCATCATTAATTAAATGACTCCTTTCCCACAAAACTAGTGTGTTTATTGTCACATTGCTTAATTTCAGCCATATTCTGTTGTACTTCTATTAAAAAATAATTTACCGTATTTTTTCAGTTTTCATGTCAACCCATGTCATTCATGTCATCAGAAACTATTATCCTGGAAACTAAAAGAAAAGCATTCCGGCAATGTCCCTCGCTAAGGAAAAGGACTGCAAGGTCTATATCTTAAGTGTAACTGTTGTGCTAAAAGATTGCTTGGCCGAACTTGGTCTACGACTAGCCTAGGGTCCATAGTAAAAGATAGCTTAACAGTCTTAGACTCCCTAGTCAGACTGCTGTAATAAGTAATAAAATAAGCATTCTATAGCGCATACAGCCAGTACAACACATTCCCCCTGCTTACTTCATCTCACAGTTGAAAAAGAAGTAACAAATATCTGTACAAAATTCAGGTTAAAAGCTTGCTTACTCCCAATAGTCAGTAAAACTGTCTGGCTAAACTACAATATCTGTACAAAATTCAGGTTAAAAGCTTGCTTACTCCTAACAGTCAGTAAATTGTCTGGCTAAACTACAAACATTGTCTAATACAATGAGTAAAACACAGCTCACTTTCAAAAGAATTGAGTAACATTGGGTAAATTGCAGTTTACTTTAAAAAGAACTGAGTAAAATCATTGTAATGTTGCATTCTTTAAGCCTGCATACTCACAGACCCTGGAAACCCTTGTAGCTTGGTATAGTCCTGCTCCGCTCCCCCTCGCTTCACTCTGGCTCGCTCCGTGCCCCACCCTGCCCCCAAATTCCACCCACCTCCACTAGTGCTAAATGTAAGCCCAATAAACCACTCCCCCCTCCTACAACCTATCACAGATAACCCACACCCCGATACACCACCCCCTCCTGCCAACAACCCTCTTCATTCTCCACCCACATTCCTTACCTAGTACCACTACTATCAGGATGAGACCAATTATGTTCCTCAGTTATATTGCCTGGGCTATATCTCATCACCATCTATGAAAACCAGCCCTATCTTGGCTTTCAGTACCCTATATCTCATACCATCTCTGCTCCCACCTTGAGTGAATCAGACCAACCCCTAGTTCACTACAAACCTATCCTCTCCACTTTTAACAATCACCAACTAACTAGACCACGGTCCATCTCCCCCAAAACTAAATCTTCTTCTTCTTCTTTCGGCTGCTCCCGTTAGGGGTCGCCACAGCAGATCAACTGTTTCCATTTCTTCCTGTCCTCTGCATCTTGCTCTGTCACACCAACCACCTGCATGTCCTCTCTCACCACATCCATAAACCTTATCTTAGGCCTCCCTCTTTTCCTGTTACCTGGCAGCTTCATCCTTAGCATCTTTTTCCCAATATACTCTGCATCCCTCCTCAGCACATGTCCAAACCAACGTAACCCCCCCTGCTTTGTCTCCAAACCATAGTATCATAAAATAATAAGTAAAGCGCTGAATTTAATCACTGTACAATTTACTCTGATGAGGGATGGGGACATCCACCCAAACCCTGGACCCATCCTTCCCACAAGCTCCCAGCCCACTACCACCTTCAACATATGGTCAAATTCAAGGTCCCCTAACTCTCTCCTGACCTGTCACCTAAACATCAGGAGTATTAACAACAAGGTCCATCATCTTCATGCCCTTCTAGCTACCTACTCACCTGATGTGCTATGTCTTACAGAAACCTGGCTAAAACCAGGAACTAAAAATGATGCGGTTATCCCACTAGGGTACAACATACTTAGACTAGACCATAACACCAGGAAAGGTGGAGGAGTAGCAATTCTGTTTAAAAACACAATAGATGTCACACTAGCCCCACAGCAACCCCCCCCCCCTTGTTCAATAATGCAGAAGCCCAAGTTAGCAAACTACAGCTTAACAAAAGTAAGTCTATATTCATTGCCTGCATTTATATCCCCCCAGGCAACAATGCAAATACCCTAGAAAATTTCCTCCAATGGCTTTCCAACACATACCCCCATGAAACTATGGTGTTAGGAGACATTAATATTGACTGGAACAATTGTTTCTCTGAATCTCCCACCACCCATATAAACCTTCACGGTTATACCAAGCTTATATCCTCAATTAGGAAACATAATACACTTGACTGACTTCATCCATGTAGAAGAGGGAAAAAGGTAAATACAGAGTTATTGCTTTTTCAGGTCCTCACCAGTCTGACTGTTAAGCCCTGTTGCCACCTGTAGGGCACTGCAGGTAAGCATTAAGAGCTGTTGCATGTTCAGTATTTCTGCTATCATACCTGTGGTGGCTAAGGCTGTCTGCACAGTAACAGTCGTTGCAGTGCAGGTTTCTTCACCCCAGTTCTCTCTCTAGTGCTTTTTAATTAAATTGACAGGCCTTGTACCTCACCTATTTACCTGTTGCCTGAGTTAATTTGCAGTTTCTTTCAGCCAGGTCATGGTCCAGTTGCAGCCTTAGGCACTCCTTCCCACTTTTCAAATGTGTAAGCCAGCAAAAGCCATACACTCCCACACCCCTCTCTGTTCTAGGGCTAGCAGTGTTGAAGTTGAGACTCTTGCTCTTTTTTCTTTTCTGGAGTCAGCAATGCCCAAGTCAATTCTCTCTCTTTATATATATATATATATATATATTTCTCTCTCTCCCCCTGCTCCTTCTCCCCCCCCCGCTCCTTCTCTCTCTCTCTCTCCCCACTCCTTCTCTCTCTACCCCTCCTTCTCTCTCTCTCCCCCTCCTTTTCTCTCTCTACCCCCTCCTTCTCTCTCTCTACCCCCTCCTTCTCTCTCTCTCCCCCCTCCTTCTCTCTCTCTCTTTCCCCTACTTCTCCCTCTCTCCTCCTTCTCTCTCTCCCCTTCTCTCTCTCACTCCCTCCTCCTCTCTCTCACTACCCCTCCTTCTCTCTCTCACTACCCCTCCTTCTCTCTCACTCCCCTCCTTCTCTCTCACTCCCTCCTTCTCTCTCTCACTCCCCCTCCTTCTCTCTCTCACTCCCCCTCCTTCTCTCTCTCACTCCCCCTCCTTCTCTCTCTCTCTCTCCCTCCTTCTCTCTCCCTCTCTTTCCCTCCTTGTCTCTCTCTTTCCCTCCTTCTCTCATTCTCTCCCTCCTCTCTCTCCCCCTCCTTATCTATTTGCCCCCTCCTTCTGTCTCTCTCTCCCCTTCTCTCTCTCTCCCCACTCATTCTCTCTCTTCCCCGCCTTCTCTCTCTTCCCCTCCTTCTCTCTCTCTCTCCCCTTCTCTCTCTTCCCCCTCCTTCTCTCTCCCCTTCTCTCTCTCTCTCCCCTTTCCTCTCTTTCCCCCCTCCTCCCCTCTCTCTCCCCCTCCTTCTCTCTCTGTCTCTCCCCCATCCTTCTCTCTCTCTCTCCTCCCTCCTTCTCTCTCTCTCCCCCACCCTCCCTCTGTCCTATGTCACAGGTGATCCAGATTTGATTAGTGGCTCAGGTATTGGAAGTGAGGATTGGGGTGCCTGTCCTCAGAGGAGAGTGTGCAGAAATGTGATAGAAAAGGAGAAAAAATGCTTTATCCTTTTCTGGCTATAATGGCAGCACACTTTTGAAGTCTCTTTCTATTTGGAAAACACAGCTTCTGAAAAAGATGGAAAAGGAGTCTTTGCCAAGAGTTGTTCAAAGGTGTAAAAAACAATCCAAATCTTCATTAGTGTACATGTGCCTAAGATGTTATGAAGCCCTCAGAAAGTACCTCAAAACTCCAGGTGGTGGTTGTTCCAAGTGGCATCCCAAGCTCAGTCTAAGTCTTTGGTGCTGCGTCAGCATGTCCCAGATTAGCCAACAGACAGGATATATTCTACCATGAAAAACTTTTCCAAAGCTAACTTTGGGCTCCTAAAAACAGATGTGGCTAACTTCACAGCACCCATGCAAATGGAGAATAGTTGCATGACCGCCGAATCATACACCAATGCACTGTATGAACACATACACAAATGCATGGATCTCTCCATACCCAATAGAACCAAGACGCTCTCCTCCAAAAAAAGGAAGCCAATCTGGTGATTCCCTGCCATAAGCAAACTCTACAACAGAAGGAGGAAGCTGATGCAGATTAAGGTGAAGTCCCAAGACTGGAAAAACTTTATCAGCCTCAACAAAAAGTTAAGATCCCTCATCAAATCCACTAAAGCTAGCTATGAAAACAGAATTGTAGCAGATAATAAAGACAACCACAAGGCCTTCTATAGTTATGTAAAGAATCTCCACGGTAATACTCAGATTTGCTGTGAGCTACTGCACAATGGTACCTCCTATACCGACCACCAACAGATATTGCCAATATACTGGTCGACAGATTCAGTGCCAACTTTACCCCCCCCCCCAAAGGACCAATCACAATACCAGTAGATTGTCATACACCCAGTATTACTGCTGCACAGGTTATAACAGCACTGTCCAAGGCCAAGAATACAGCTTCTATGGGACCTGACAATATCCCTGGCTGTGTTCTACTTGAGCTACAGAGTGAACTGGCACCTCACCTGTGTGCCCTGTTCAATTACAGCCTCACCTCAGGCTTTGTCCCTACCGAATGGCACACTGCTACAGTCATCCCTCTCCACAAAGGAGGAGTGACTACAGACCCTGGGAACTATTGCCCCATTAGCCTGACGAGTCTGATATGCAAAGCTATGGAATTCATCATCGTGGACCTAATAAACAAGAATATAGGGACTCTCCAAACTGTGGATCCCACACAGTTTGATTTTGTGAAGGGTAGGTCATGCCTGCTCATCTTGGTCAACTTCTTTGAGCCAGTCACCAGAGCTGTGGATGAAGGCAAGGTGGTTCATACAGCCTGCCTTGATCTGGCCAAGGCCTTTGATACCTTTCCCCACTCAGGAATCCCTATATCACCAGGTGGGTTGCAAACTGACTCACAGATAGAAACCACAGTGCGAAAGCTGACTCCAAGTCAGACTGCCGACCAGTCACGTGTGGAGTCCCACAGGATTCGGTCCTGAGTCCTCTCCTGTTTGGTATCTACATCTCTGAAGTCCAGGCCAACACGAAGAGACTCTGGCTGACAAAGTTCACAGATGATTGCAAGTTGGGAGCTATTATTAACTCCCCAAGTGATTTTGACATACTACAGAAAGGTCTCACTGAGACCAACGACTGGTGTCAGAACCATGGCCTTAAGTTCAATGCAAAAAAATGTGTCGTCATCCCCTTTGGGAAAAACCCGGTTCCCATGAATTACCACATCAATGGTAGTCCACTGAACACAGAAGGTGTTATGAGAGATCTGGGAACACAGGTTGACAGCATCCTTTCTTTTGACCTCCACATTGCCATTGTGGTCAGAAAGTCCTTCTATGTAAATCCAAATCATAAAAATTTGGTAGGAACACCCAGCTTTACACAATAAAAGTATTTATTTGTAAAAATGGACCAGATAAGCGTTTTCACGTTGTAAAACCAACGCTTCTGCAGATCATGAAGTGCTTATCTGGTCCATTTTTACAAATAAATACTTTTATTGTGTGAAGCTGTGGTGTTCCTGACAAAATTTTTATGCTTTGGATTTTCGTTGTTTACTTGGCAGTTACTTTTATTAGTGGCTGGGACTTGGTTCTTGTGTTTGTCAAAGTCCTTCTATGTGGCACATCTCATTACTAAGGGTTTTGCATCCAGGAAGAAAGAGGTCATTGTCTCCCTCTATTCTTCCCTTATTAGGCCAGTCAAGTACAATGCCCCATTTGCCATGTACCTCACTAGGCACCCTAAACAACTGCAGAGGCTGCAAAAATACCTTACAAAGAGGATCCTAGGCCTTAAGCACTTGTTCTATATGGACAGATTAAAAAAAAACTCTCCAACTCTTCTCTGCCTCATATCGCCAACTTAGAAGTGATCTCTGCTTGACTTAGCCATGTCTGACTCAGCTCTGTTAGAAATGCTACATCTAAAGAAAGCCCATTCCCTCCATACTACACGCTCCAGAGACTTCAACCTCATTACCACAATCAACAGAATGTGCTGGAGGGACACGTTCATAACACAGAGACTGCCTATGCTATGGAATAGACTTCCCATACATGTCAAACAGAGCACCTCACTGGCCCTCTTCAAGAGAAATATTGATGAGTGGATGGAAAGTAGAAAATTCACCCCGGGGATCACTCCATTGGCTCTGCTCGACAGAGGAACTGGGAACTAAGGTTGGGTGACACGATGCCAGGGTAATCCTATGGGCAAGGCTTGTATAGGCTCCAGGACCAATAGCCTAGAACACACCTATGAACCTATGAAAAGAGCAGGGGTGTTTGATATATCCAGACCCCGAGTAACTTCAGCTGACTGCCTGGATGATAGGTTATTAATACCTTCTAGGCACCTCTTTATGGAGGACTTGAAGCAGGTACATGGAAACAAGAAAGTCTGCTACTAGAAAATCATATATTAGCATATGCAAAAAGGTTTTATAGTTGGTGCCAGCAACATAATCGGCACCAATTCAGGACTAGTGTTCCTCTGGTTTTGCAGTTTTGTGTGAGTTGCTTTCCTATGTATTGTTTTACTTAGGATAGTACTAAGCTAACTGGCCCTGCAGGCCTTTTTAACCTTAGTCAGTTACCCCATGTGAGATTTAAACCTTGTACCTTGTGTCTGTAAGGTAAAAACCTTAACCATTATGCCACCTCCCACCCCTGTTAGGGTCCGTTGTCAGCCATTTCTGCATATACACACATGGATCACCCTCTTTCAAGGTATTCCTATGTCAGAATGTTTTTGAAAGGGGTCTTGCATAAGAGACTTCCAAATACACCAGTGGCCCTTCCTTGGAATCTTAATTTTGTGTTAGAAAAGCTAACATTTGCTTCATTTGAATCAGCTCATTTGACTGACTTGAGGTTCTTAAGAAAAAACACTTATCTGGTTGCTCTGACTTTGCAAAAAGTCTGAGTTGCAATCTATTACTTTGGGTCAACTTTAATCTCATTTTCCACAGAGACAGAGTTTCCTTGAGAACTAATCCTCCTTTTATGCCTGAAGTAGCATGCAAGTTTACTTTAAACTAAACTATCTATCTCCCTATGTTCTTTCATGAACCCCAAACTGTAGGTGAAAGGATACTTTGACTTGAATGTCCACAGACAACTCTGACACTATCTTCTTCTTATAGGTTCATAGGTTCATAGGTTGATACCAAGCTATCTGCCCTAGGGCATTTATAAGCCTAGCCAGAGTGTGTTTGGCTTTCGCCACCCTTTTAGATTAGTTGACTGTGCCTCTGTATAGTAGGTCACAGAAGGTAGCCCTTTTAAAGTTAGTTTACTCTACCTATGCCAAGCAGGGACACAGAAGAGACCCCAGGGGTAAACTTATGATCTCCCATCCACTCTTCAAGATTTCTCTTGAAGAGGGTCAGTGAGGGGCCCTGCCTAACATGGATTGGGATTTTGTTCCAGAGTGAGGGGAGCCTCTGGGATATGAATCTGTCCCTCCAGCATGTCCTATTTATTTCTGTGCTGAGGTTCAAGTCCCTGGAGCATGTAGCTGTAAGGGATTTGGATTTCCTGAGGTGAAGAATGTCCATTAATTCTGGGTTGGACATGGCTTTATACGTCAGACACAGATTGCCTCTGATTAGGCGGTACACAACTGAGTAGAGCTGGAGTTTCTTTAGCCGAACTGCATAGGGCATCTGTTTGAGCCCCTTGATCCTCTTGGTGAGATACTTTTGGGGTCTTTCCAGTTTCTGCAGGTGTCGGGTAAGGTACATCCCAAACGGGGCATTGTACTCAATTATGGGCCTGATAAGTGATGAGTAGAGGGGCACAATGACCTCTCTTGATCTAGATGTGAACCCTTTTGTGATAAGGTGGGCTATATAGAAGGTCTTTCTAACTACTTTGGCAACGTGATTGTCAAAGGAGAGATTGCTATCTACGTGGGTCCCCAAGTCCCTAATTACTTCTTCTGTACTTAATGGATTACCACCTATGTGGTAATTTGTGGGCATTTTGTTTTTCCCAAAGGGGATGACTATGCACTTTTTGGCATTTAGCTTTAGGCCATGGCTCTGGCAACAGTTATCCATCTCTGTGAGACCCTTTTGGAGGATGCTTGTGTCAGCCGGAGAGTCGATTATGGCACCCAGTTTGCAGTCATCTGCGAACTTGGTCAGCCATAGTCCACCCGTGTTGGCCTGTACCTCGGAGAAATATATATCGAACAAGAGAGGTCCCAGGACTGAGCCTTGTGGGATGCCACTTGTAACTGGTTTAGAGTCGGACATGGCACCTGCTATTCTGACCATGTGGGTTCTATCCCTGAGCCAGTTTGCAACCCATTTTGTGACATAGGGGTTGATATTTAAGCTGGTGAGCTTATTTATGATGCCCGAGTGGGGTATTGTGTCGAAGGCTTTTGCGAGGTCCAGGTAGGCTATGTGGACTACCTTCCCTTCATCTATGGCTTTGGTAACTGTTTCAAAGAAGTCGACCAGGTTCAAGAGGTAAGATCTGCCCTTAACAAAGCCGAATTTGGTAGGATCCAGTGTCTGGAGGTTCCCAATGTCTTTGTTTATGATTTCCATGATAATACGCTCCATAGCTTTGCAGACCAGGCTAGTCAGGCTTATAGGGCGATAGTTTCCGGGGTCTGTTGTGGCACCACCTTTGTGGAGTGGGACCACTGTTGCTGTACGCCATTCCTTGGGTACATATCCTGTAGTAAGGCTGAGATTGAACAGTGACTTTATATGAGGGTTTAGTTCTTCTTGGAGCTCATGTAAGATGCAGCCCAGGACACCGTCTGGTCCCATTGATGCTGTGTTTTTTTCTTTGGAGAGGGCAGCTCTCACCTGTGCATCTGTGATCTCAGGAAGGCTACACTCTGTTGGGATAGACATTTGCTCTTTTGGGGGGGAAGGGGGGGGGTTTGCACTGAATCTTTCTGCCAGGATGTTGGCAATGTCTGTGGGTTCAGTGTATTTTTTGTCATTTTGCACTAACTCAGAGCATATCTGGGAGTTGCCTTCCAGGTTTCTGACATAACTAAAGAAGGCCTTGTGATTATCTTTAGTGTCTTGTGCAATTTTTCTTTCAAAGCTGGCCTTAGATGATTTTATGAGGGATCGTAGTTTCTTGCTAGTACTGATCAGTGACGCCTTCCCTTTTTGGGATTTTGCTCTGTCATGTAGTAGCTTTCTCCTTCTGTTGTATAGCTTATTTATGGCCGGGGTCCACCAGACAGGTCTTCTGCCTTTGGAGGAGTGAGTCTTGGTTTTATTTGGGATAGTATGCTCCATGCATTCCTGTAGGTGTCATAGAATGCTTTTGTAAAGAATTCTGCATTTTGGGCCGTATTTTCCACTGGCCCGGGGGCTTTGAAGGATTCCACCTCAGTTTTGAGAAGTGCGAAGTTTGCTTTTGAGAGGTTCTTCACCGTGGTTTCCTTAGCTAGGGGTAGGGATGGAATATGGATGTCCAGTGAGATTTGTTTATGGTCTGATCTTACCAATGAGGGGTATACCTCTGGTGTGGAACATAGAGACCCCATGTTGGTGATGACCAGATCCAATATGTTTTCCCCTCTTGTGGGAGTGGTGACCAGTTGTTCCATAGCATTTGAGTTTATAAATTCTAGGAACCGTTGGGCGAGGGTGTTTGGGCTTGAGTAGTTTTCCCAATCGATGTTTGGGTAGTTGAAGTCACCCAATATAATAGTGTTTGGAGAGACCTTCATATTCTCCAGTGTTCTCAGGAAAGCCGAGTGAGGTTCCTGTGTTTGGGAGGGTGGTCTGTAGCAGGCTACAAACTGAAAGGCAGTTTTGCCCACTGTTAGTTGCACATGGATGGTCTCAAATGCTTCGTGCAGTGCCACTAACCTGGAGGTGTGGGTATCTTTGATAAGTATGGATACTCCCCCTCCTTTTGTGGTTCGGTCCAAGTTTTGGGGCTGGAAAGCATGGTATGAAGTATAACCTGTTAGTGCTGGGGTGCTCTCGGGAGCCTTGAACCAGGTTTCTGTTACTGCACAGATATCGATATTCTCCATACTGAGGAGAGTCTCGAGTGCGTGCATCTTGAGGTTTAGACTTCTGGCGTTGAGCAGCATTACCCTTAGTTTTTTTTTTCTTTGTGTTGTCTATGGGGGTGGGTTTGTCGTTTGAGCCTTGCCTAAAAAAGGCACTATGGGGGAGGCAAGAGCCTTTGCCAGTATTCGAAAACCCAGTGGTGACAGGTGCAAGCCGTCCCCTAGCGAAGCAACGTGGCTTGTCGATCATGTCATCCCAGGCTGACAGACACTGGATCCCCTTTGAATGACACCAATACTTTAGCCAATTGTTAAAATTGGTCATTTTGTCTTTATACTGTGGCATCATTCTTGGTGAGGGTAAGATGCTACTCAAGCTCAGGGTCATACCGGCCTGGGCTACATGATCAAAGAGCTCCTCTACGTCTTTTTTCATGTAGTCCAGGGAGGTACGTCTCAGGTCATTCACACCAGCATGGACAATGATGGAGTCATATTTGTACTTGCTTTGGAGTGACCTGAGTGCTTGTGTTATGTGGCAGATCCTGGCACCCAACAGGCAGCTTACAGTGACCTTCTCCTTGTTCAGCCTGGTGAGTGGGACATCAGTGTGTCTGACAATAGAGTCACCTATTACAAGTGTATTAGGTGTGTTGTTTAGCCTTATGGGCTGTGACTGTGTGGCACACTGACTTTGTGAGCTATGTGCTACGTGGATATTGTTTCGTGGTAGGTGTTGCTTGGATGTCTGCTTTGGAGGTCTCTGCTGCTTAGGCAGATTTTTATTTAGAGCCTCCGAGTATGTTTTTGTGTGTTTATGTGTTTGGTTTGCTAGTGCGATAGGTCTATGTGAGACTGGATTTGTGGTGTGTGTGGTTACCTTCTCCTCCTGATAGGCTGTGCCAGTACTGGGTTGAGAGAGCTTAGCCTCCATTTTGGCTATATAGTTGCATCTCTCACATATATTTGACCTTGTTGGGAG